>NC_064762.1:42478261-42648328 GCF_011397635.1 Epinephelus fuscoguttatus
CCTCCCGCTCCCGTCTCAAACACGGAGGTCTCCCTCTCCGCACTGCCGACCTGTAACCGTAACAACTGTGTGACAGAAACTCAGTGCTTTGGTCATTAAATAATGTCGGGCTCGGTTCGTGTTCGGACAGAAATATGCTGCCCGTGCCGCACTCGAACACACACACACAAACACACGGAAAACCGGACATTATCATCAGTTTATAAAAACCCCCCGGACACCCCGGCGAGACGTGAAAAGTGGACATGTCCGGGCAAAAGAGGACGTTTGGTCAGCCTAGGTCATAGGCTATATTCGCTGATTCCTGATGCCGCATTTTAGGCAGTATCAGAGGCATTTCCGATACTGGTATTGGTATCTGTACAACTCTAAATTTAATTTTGCATTGGAGCAAGAGTTTAGTGCCACTGCTATTGGAGTTAATGGGGTGAGCACAGCAAATCACACTGTAACTCATCATATCTTTGTTATTTCAACATAAAGTGAAAAATTCTTCCGTCAGATTAAAAAAAAAAAAAAAAAACACATTATGTGATGCTTACTGACGTTTTATATCTAAATATGCACGTTAGTTTTCCTTGTTATTGGTCTCTAAATAGATCATGGCTCTGTCCAGCAGCTGCATCTCAGCCCCTGTTGCATCCAAGATAGCTAATGCTACTTGCTGTTAGGGCACATGTATTTGGTTTTTAATAACTGTTCTAATTTGAAACTGTTACCCCTATGGACCTGAACGATGCAAAGTGCGTCCAAATTCACACCTGTTTTTCTCTATGGATTTTCTCCACAACCGTTTGTCATAGGGAGAACACACGTGAAACAGCGGAACCGCAGCTTTCCGACAAGCCCAAGCACTTGTCGGTAGTCCAGTGTTTTCACAACGAAGATTATAAAGTTACACTGAAATTATGTATAACAAAGCTTTCATACAGCTTTGCACACACATTACTCTTGGGTGGATCTTGGATGGATGTAAGGTCGCACAGAAATGCCACACATCACATGAAAGCGCAGGACCTGAGCTTTCCGATGAGACCAAACACATCATTGTGTTTGTGTCAAATCCCATCACGCTATAAATACAGATCAAATGTCTACAAAATAAAAACCTGACGAATTTCTTTACAATCCATTATACAGATCTTGTTATCACTCACTTCATATAGTGAGGTATAATATCATTACTATTTTTCTGTTATCTTAGATGTAAATATTGCATGTTTCCTTCAAATAAAACACATTTTTGACTTATGAATGACTCAATGGAATATCTTACAATAATGAAAAAACACTAGCAATTATGTCTGCCTGGCACAAACCACATGTTTTGGACAACTGTGAAGTGACAGAATGCCCCACCATCATGGTTTTTATATTGCCAGATTCTAGAGTCTCCCCTCTTCATACATGGCAGAATATGTCTACTTCCAACTTGCTATGTTGAGATACATGTAAAAATGTAAGAATTTAGTAACACACATTTTTTTTCATTGATATATAAAAATTTATATAAAATACAGGCACATAGAAGGACATGGAATGATGGAAAATCTCGATAGCCCCCAGATTGTCTTGGAAAAAAAACGAAAAAAACCCCAAAATATAGCATGTGTATGTAGCCTTTATAATGACTGTGATATGAGCTTAAAAGTAAAGGCAGTAAAAATACCCCCAAAAAGACCTAGGGCCCACTTAAGGATCAACTTGTCAAATCTCTGTTGGGTTATGGTAGGGGCATGTCCCACCACTGAAGAACTGTGCTGCTACACTGCCCTGTGTGTGGGGGTCACGGTGCTCCACCTCATCTTGCGCACCCCTCTTTTTGGCATGCTCCAGTTCCTTTTCCAAGGAAGCCATATGGGATGGGTGTATTCTCTCGAGAAGAAATAACATTGATTCATGTAGCTGCTTGTACACATAATTGGTTTAAGAAAATCAAGCCCGTTTAAATTAATGGATATTGCACCTAATGTGAATTTGAATGTTAACCTTGAAAGGGGATGCACTACATGTTTCAGCCCATTGAAAATCAATGTATTTCAGTACAATGCAATACATTACAAAACTATGTAGGATACTGTTCATGGCATTGAAGAGGGTGGGGCATGTTTCATTGCATGCCATATCTCATGTAGAAGGCATAGGTTTTCAGCAAAATTCATCATTTAGAGTGTTTGACCTGCTTTAATCTCTTTTCCATCTCTTCTTCCATATCTTGCACAAAACATTCCTAACTATATGAATCAGTTATATTTTAACTTAATAATCTGTTAATTGGTTATATTTTAAGTTTCAATTTTCCTCAATGCCATGGACGGCATAGTCCTGTAATGCATTGTAGCCTATACTGAAATACACTGACATTAAATCAATGTATGTGATATAAACAGCTAGTCATTCATCATGGCTAGACCATCGTTTTAAAATATAAGGGTCTTTTCTTTTTTTAAAGAGCTTTTCTGCTCTTACTTCTGCATCCCTCCTAAACTATACTAGCTGAACATTTACCCAACATTGGTATATTGCATCCCCACACCAATTCCTTGAATTATCCTTCATTACTGGGCTATAGGCTGTGTAAGTCGGGTGATAGTCTAGGCTATCTAACTCTCAATCATCACCTGAATATGGGTTCTCAGATTTGTGTTCGACGTCTTTGACGTTGAAAGAAGTTTCTTCTTTGGGTGACAAAGCAGGCACTTAAATATATGTTTTGTCTGTGGGCTCACACAAACTCATATATTTGCCCAGATATGGCCAAGGTGACTGAGTAGAGTTCTCTCCTCCTCCACCTCCTTCTTCCATCGCTCGTTCCCTTGACTAGTTTCGTTTCATTTTTGTTGTTCAGCCCAGGTGAAACCGCATGGGTCTTCTGTGTCTTTGGTCTTATTTTTTCATGCAGTTAATGAGAGGAATCGTTAAGATTACTTAATGATGGCAAATCTGGATAGCCCAAATGATATTTAATATTAATAATAATATCCAGGAGGACTAACATTGGATAATGTTTCCTGTGCGGAGGGCTCCGGAGTGCTGGAGCTGTGACGGAGCCGGAATGCAGCACAGCCGCAGCTGGTAGAAACACACACATTGACTAGAATTGAATCCTATTAGCTCCGCTGCCGTGCCGGAGCGGAGATGCAACCAACACGCATCTGGTGGAAATAGGCCGTTACAGCCTCTCTAGCTTATTAATTGTTGTCATGACAAATTTGTGCTAGCAAATTAACATTAGATAACTAATGGTAGTAGGAATGTAAATCACTGAGGCAATCTGCAAGTCACTGCAGCATACGGTCAGGTCTTAGTTTGGCAGATATTTACCATGTCCTTGTCATGTCATTTCCTTATTTTATAGTTTCCTTGCCAAGAACTTGGAAATAGGCTTGTCACGAGACCAGAATTTCAGTAGTCGATGCCAACACCAGTGATTTTTCACGACTCTCGATATTCATTGGATACCACGATAAAAATAAAATAAAAAAACAGAAATTGAAACTCACTCACCTTGAATTCTTTAAACAAGTCGGGGTGTCTTGTCTTTTAAGTATTTCGCCAGGTTTGAAGTGTTTCCTCCTTTTGCTCTGGAAACTTCAGAGGCACCGTTTGCACACTGGTTTTTGCGAGTTTATAATTACTCCGCTTTCATCTGCCTCAAACCGAACCCGACCATAATTTCCCGCCACTATCCTCGGGCTCGGACAGGCCGGCCTCCTCATAATAGACCTAGGCTATGGAACCAACTACTCGGTGTTGTACTAAGTGCAGCGCGATGCTGGTATATGACAGCAAAAGACGGGGACCTCAGCACTTAAGAGGCACATGACAAAGGCTTGCCATGGAAAGAAAGATGAGAGTCACCTTCAGTGTCCATGTTTGTATCCTTAAAAAAAAAATCAGGTTTGAACCGGGCTCGGGCTCATAATTAGAGTTAAATGGATGGGCCGGGCCGGGCTCGGACAGACTGACGCGCGCGTATACTGCCCCCGTTAGTTCCGACAGGAATCGACACGGCCTGCTGAGGGCAAAGTTGTATCCGGTACTTAGGGTACTAGGGCTGGGTATCGATTCAGATTTTTCAGATCGATTCGATTCGATTCGATTTTCAAGGACTTAGTTCGATCCGATTCACGATTCGATTCAGTTCAATTCAGTTCAAAATCGATTCAGTCAAGTATATTTCAATTATGATACAGAATTAGCTTGGATATTAAGATATTTTCTGAGAACTAACGAAGTATATTTAACAAGGAACCCTCCGACCTGGTGCATTACTATTAAAAATACTGCTTACATTAAGAATTGACCCCAAAGCAGTTACATTAGTCATCATGTACTTTTATTTAACATTACCTGACCAACACATACAAAATAAATATTTTAAATTAAATCTAATCACAAGGCAGACAATTTAAATGAAGTAGCTACAAAAAAATGTAAACAAAGGACATCCACAAGTTTGCTGCCTGTAACCATCTTATAAAGCTTTTGTGCAATACACTACAGTGGTTGTGATGCACACATTGACTGTATCAGAAGAGAAACAATATACGTAGGTGAACCCTGCAGCAAAGTGAACCCTCTTCCTCAGAGAGGATCTTTGCCTCCGAGTTTGTTCCTGGCGGCAGAGCAGAGTGAACCATCTTTCTTCTCAGAGGATCTTTGTCCCATGAGAACAGGCACACTGCTCTCCGTGTCTGTGTAAACAACGTTCGCTGGCGATTTGACAGTCACTAGAAGCACATTATGACCCTTTGAGCCGTAACGTTAGCCTTGCTGTTTGTCATGTTGCACAACGTCGCCTCTCTGCAGTCTTTTATCACGCTTGCTAATGCTAAGTTAACTTTACCAGCAGATCTGTATGAGGTACAAACTGAGGCTACAGTTAGCAGTGTGCTGATGCTTGGTGGTATTTCTTAATCTTTTCTGTGAAACTAATGTGCATTTAATAAACATGCGAGTGAAAATACTTGCACCATAGATCCATGCCTTCAGTGGACGCGCTTCCACCATTGTTTGCTGCTCTGTCTTCATACATTGTCTGGCCATCTCGCGAGATCTCTCGCCATGACCTCAGGTGCTAAATGCTGATCTTGCGAGACTACCTGGGTTGATAGTACTGCAGGCTGCTGCAGTCTGGTACCGGCTGTACAACACGTCCACGGAGGAAAATAGTTATAGTAAAAGAGCGATTTTTTTAATTAATGAATTGATATTTTGCCATTTAAAGAAAAAAATGATTAAATCGATTTTTTTCAATCCAGCTCTATACGGTACCAAAAAAAAAAAAAAAAAAACAGGTACCGACGTATTTTTTGCATGTTGGCATCAAGTTTGTACTGAAGTAGCAACTAACGGGGGTAGTATACGTGCGTCATTTGACATTTTGGAGATTTCTGTAGGAATGGCATTTTTCAGTGATACAATGGTGAACACATCTGTTCTGGAAACTGCTGAGACACACCTTTATTGTCAATGTACCTAAAAAAACAAACAAACAAAAAAAAGCCAAACATCTCTGAATGCTCAAGGTCTTTAGTTTGTGGCTATAAATGGTCACGAGTCTGTGATTATCCTAGAGGTCACGAGGGCACTAACAGAAAAGTCGATTTGTCGATGTCAGTGGCACAAGTCGACACCCCCCGGGAGGAGTTGACAAGTCGTGTGTTTTTTCCCTCTTCTCTCTCTGTGTGTGCTTGTGTACGGAATGCAATCGCTGCCTCTGATCACGCTGATACTTTATCCTTGACGGCGTACAATAAAAAGCCCAATCTGGACTCTTCATTATTTAGCAACTTTAGGCCCATTTCTAAATTGCCTTTTATTTCAAAGATCTTAGAAAAAGTCGTTGCTAACCAACTAGTCCCTGCCCTAAATAAGCATTGTATTTATGACAAATTTCAATCTGGTTACCATCAGCAGCATTCCACTGAGACAGCACTTCTTAGAGTGTCTAATGACATCATGATGGCCTCTGACACTGGTAAATGTACCATCCTAATGCTGCTTGACCTTAGCGCAGCCTTCAATACTGTGGATCACCACATCCTGTTAGATAGGCTCAGTAACTGTGTTGGCATTTCAGACAGTGCCCTTGACTGGTTTGCCTCCTACCTCTCTGGTAGAAGTTTCTCTGTAGCATCTGGTCTTTTTATGTCCGAGTCCGTCCTCCTTTCTTGTGGGGTACCTCAGGGCTCAGTGTTGGGTCCAATTTTGTTTGCTCTATGCTGCCTCTTGGAAACATTATCAACAGGTTTGAGGGTGTGTCTTATCATATGTACACAGATCTTATTCAGCTGTATTTGTCCTTTAATCCTGACAGGACTGACAGTCTGAATGTACTGCATGACTACAATTGTTTGTCTACAATTAATGACTGGATGGTCAACAATTTCCTCCAGCTTAACGCTGCTAAGACCGAGGTCCTTATTATCGCTCCTGACTGTACTGCTTCTAGGGTGGCGAGCTGTATTGGGTCCCTGAATTCAAATATCCGCTCTAACCTGAGAAATCTTTTATTTTTGACCATGCACTTCGATAAACACATTCACATGTTGACCCGTACATGCTTTTTCCACCTTAAAAACGTTGCAAAACTGAGATCTGTTGTATCACATGCTGAGCTAGAAATGATCATTCACGCCTTTGTGTCATCACGTCTGGATTACTCTAACTCTTTTTTCATGTGTCTCAGTAAAACTCATGTAGATCGCCTCCAACTGGTGCAGAATGCCGCTGCCAGGTTGTTCACCAAATCACCCAAAAACTGCCACATTACTCCTGTCCTGGCCTCCCTATACTGGCTTCCTGTCAGCTTTAGGATCCAGTTCAAAATCCTTGTTTTAACATTCAGAGCCCTTCATGATCAGGCACCTGAGTATCTGTCTGACCTGCTGCATGTATATACTCCCAGTAGGACACTTAGGTCGGCCGATCACGGCCTGTTGGCAGTTCCTCGCACTAGGCGTAGAACTAAGAAGCATCTTAAAACCTATCTGTATAGGCAGGCATTTTTTAACTTGTCTTAAGTGATTTAGTTTTGCAACAACTGTTTCACTTTTGACCTGTATGTTTGTATGTATGTATTCTTGTTTGTATTTTAATCCTGTGAAGCACTTTGTGAGTCCTCTCTGTGAAAAGTGCTATACAAATAAATTTTACTTACTTACTTGCTTACTATAAGCGGAGCAGACTCTGTGAGGAATGTCTGCAGTCGTTTGGGCTTTCATAGTCTAGCGCACTTCCGCGTTGTAGTTTCCTGTAAAAATGTCCGTGAAAAATCCCTGCGATGTGAAAAATACATGCCGAGCAGTCACTGGTGTGCGGAGCAGAGTCTGCGCGGTCGAAAAAAATCTGAGCTTTGCGCGCACAGGGCTTGCAGACGTCTGCTTTGAGTCCGTTCCGCGTACGTTCTGCCCGAGTATGTTCGGGCCTTGACAGACACACATCACGTGTGGAGATACTTCACTTTGCTCCGCCGTGTCAATGTGATGATGTCATCAAAAGACTTGTCAACTCGACTCGACTTTATTGACAGATAAGTCAACCTGAAAAAAATTAAAGTCGTTAATGTCTCAGCTTTCCGGCCAGACCCAACTTACACAATTCCAAGACTGCTGAGGGAGCCCAGTGTACAGAAATAGGTATTTAAATATAATAGGCAAAATAACACATTAATACTGCATGCAAAAAGTACATGGTATTGGCATAAAGTGGGCATGTCTGTAAAGAGGAGACTCATAGATACCAATGGAACCCATTTTCATTCAGATATCTTGAGGTTAAAGTTTAAGGGACCACTGTGAAAATGGCTGTGCTGTTTTTTTTTTCTTGTCAACATTTAGCCTAAATTTGGAGCTTTATATAGATTTCTTCATGAGATGGTAACATGACACGGTTGGTATCATTCTATTCATTAGGTGTTCTAGTTTCATATTATAGCAGTCATCACTTTAAAACTCAGTCTGGTCCAGCCTATTAAAGATGGGTATATGGACCTGGATTGCTGGTGGCCCAGCTGGTCTCAGAGGGTTAACACAGATTACAGATTACAAACAATTTCCAGGGGAAAGAAGCAAAAGATACTAATTTGTCATTCTGTTGCAGTCATTACTTTTTGACCAGTGTTTAGGATGTGAGCAGTCACCTGTGACATTTTTCTTCCTAGCTGGACAAGTCCCAGCTGAAGCCAGGCACAAGAGTGGCTTTGGACATGACCACACTCACTATAATGAGGTAAGCTGAATCTAATTGGACACTTGTTTATTCCCAGCACTGATGGCATAATTATGGTCTGCGTCTTGGTATGTGTCCTTCAACGTATGGCATTCAGGCAATGTCTTTGCCTGTAGGTTTACAAAGGACAGATTAACAATCAACACAAGAGTTGGGCAGTATCCAAATTTGGTTACCGTTAAACCTTCCCACATTTTCCCGGAGTATATGGTATTACCGTGACTAATTAAAAATCACTTTGAAGGGCTCAGAGGGAGTCGCCAAAATGTCGGCTTGCGCCTATACTGTTCAGAAACACAATAGCAAACATTACATAGGCCTAAGAATACTGAAAAATAACAACAAAACATGTACAACATTCACAACCTTTATTAATAAATATTTAAAAAAGTGCAAATGCAGCAGTCAACCAAACAGAATGAAATAACAACAAATTGTCTGTGGGCTACAGTCCACTTCCAGTACAGTAATTGACACAAATCATTAAATTAAAATGATTGATGTGGCTCAGAGGTAGAGCAGGTCGTCCACCAATCGAAAGATCAGTGGTTCGATCCCGGGCTCCTCCAGGCTGCATGTCGAAGTATCCTTGAGCAAGATACTGAACCCCAAATTGCTCCCGGTGGCTGTTCCATTGGTGTGTGAGTGTGTTAAAACTGAGTAGCAGGTGGCACCTTGTATGGTAGCCTCGGCCACCAGTGTATGAATGTGTGTGTGAATGGGTGAATGTGACTCGTAGTGTAAAACGCACTTTGAGTGGTCACTAGTTGACTAGAAAGGCGCTATGCAAATGCAGGTCCATTTACAGCCCTATAGCATCCAGTACTCAATCAATCAATCAGTCAATCAATTTTATTTATAAAGCCCAATATCACAAATCACAATTTGCCTCACAGGGCTTTACAGCATACGACATCCCTCTGTCCTTAAGACCCTCACAGCGGATAAGGAAAAACTCCCCAAAAAACCCCTTTAACGGGGAAAAAAAACGGTAGAAACCTCAGGAAGAGCAACTGAGGAGGGATCCCTCTTCCAGGACGGACAGACGTGCAGTAGATGTCGTACAGAACAGATCAACATGATAAATTAACAGTAATCCATATGACACAGATAGGCTTATCAAATAATAAAAAAGTAACAATAAACAACAAAGGCAGTAACGAAAATGTGTGCTATATACCACAACGAGTACTGTCTGTTGGTTTATTTTTCTAATCTATCAACATAAATTAAATAATTTAAAAGCACAGCTCTACAGCATCCAGTACTAGGGCATATCAAATAAGAAAAATAGAACAATAAATAACAAGGCATAACTGAAAATGGGCATATATAATCCTATCCTGAGAACGCAACGGGAAATACTGTTCGCTGGTTTATTTTTAGAGCGTACCTTTAGTTTGAGAAGTTCAACCTCTCCAAGTCCGAACTGTTTTGTCCACAGAACAGGCTACTCCTCATTGAAAATGAAATAAATACAAAGTATAATGATAACTATAGCAGCATCCTATGCTTCAAAACTATTCAAGGTTTTTTTTGCCAAGGAAGAAACAGCGTGTTTAGCACTTTTTTCGGCTGGAGCAGGGCACGTAGTGGATTGACAACTATGGCTGTGGTGCTGGCTGGTTCGGGTTGCGCTTCTCCCTCCTTCACTCTGATGGCCACTGCAGAAGTTGTGAAATTATGTTTTTCTTTCTGGGACAAACTCACTTGATGCGCGGCTTGCCATCTTTTCTTCTTTCTCACGTCCGAGCTGTGATGTGACGATGTCACATCCAACACATCCAAAAACTTTATCAAATGTCATCTCACAACAACAGTTAAGGGCAGTTATAAGAGAAACATTATAACCTACTATTAGTTTTAAATTGTAATAGTATTAAGTATAAGCTGGACAAACACTCATTATTTAGGCATTAAATAAATTATATTTAATATTGTACTAGTCCATACCCATTGGTAGCTTTGTCACCTTCTACCTATGCCAATCCTCAATGCCTATGTGCAGTTTCACATAAATTGACCACGTCAGTGAGTAGAAAAACATGGGACAGACAGAATGACACACTGACAGTTTCTGTGATTATGTACAGCATACCATACCATGACTTAGTCATACCAAAAATTAGAAGGAAACAAAAACAACATTCAGCCACAGCTGAGGGAGCCACAGCAATCGGTCTCATTTTAGCCATTTTTAAGCATTTTTCTGTTGTTGCAGCGCCACCCAATTGCCAATTAGAGTTAAATTTCTCCGGTCACCTTGAGGCGTCCTGTTCTACATATCTACCAAGTTTAGTAAAAATCGATAGGGCGGTTAGGCCTAGATAAGAAATTAGCTCTCTAGTGCCCCCATTTTGTTTGATCAGGTCAATAATGGAGGGGTCCCCTCAGATTATGTGTGGTCATATGCCTACAAAGTTGCATGGTGATCGGTTTATGTGATGAGCCACGCCCTTCACAATATTCATTGCCTTATAGAAGCTCAGTTTTAGTAAGTTTTCCAACTTTTGCCAAGAGGGAACTTTAGATATTGGTCCCTAGATTATGTTCACTGAGTTTCATGCAGATCGGTCAAACTTCCTAGGAAGAGATCGATTTTGTGTTTTTCAAAAAATTCAAAATGGCGGAAAATCTGTATAACTGGAAGTTATGGGTTCTTGAGGCAAATTTGTTCCTCATGAGGAGAGGCATCTCTGTGCAAAGTTTCATGTCTCTGCGACATACGGGGCATGAGATATGCCCCTTCAAAGTTTGCAATTTCAATCGGTTGCTATAGTGCCCCCCTTTGGCCAATTGATGTAATATTGCTCCATTCGCATCCTCCCATGACCCTCTACCACTGTGCCAAATTTCACATGGATTGACCAAGTCAGTCAGGAGAAAAATGTGCAACAGAGACACAGACAGACACGCCCACAGACAGAGTTTTCGTCATTGTAAGATCAGGCCCCTACAGGCCTATATATGCAGTAGATTTTTTTAATGATGGTAATGAAACTGATACGGTCGCTATTTTTAGATACCGTGGGATACCTTATTACCGTATTAATGCCCAACCCTTATCAACACCCCATGTTTTTTTATCACAGCAAGATGTGCCACTGGAGTCAGTTTTTGAGAACATGGGGTTGAAGCATCTGCTCAGACTGCTCCTGCTATGATTATCCTTCATGCGAGTCAGGGTTTCCCTCCAGTAAAATGGTTTAGCTGATGTAGTAAGCCACCCAGATCATGGGACATTTTTCTCTTGTCATCTATTTATTAGAAGATGGCCTCGACACACTCATGTCATCGATGGCGTAGAATATTTAGAAATGCAGAAAAGAAAATTTAAATATCCGAAATAACACGTAAAAATATCGAAATAAATGAATACAAAAAAACAGACTGTCATTCTCTCACTCTCAGGTGTGCAATTAAATTGGTCATATTCGCTCTTTTTGTTGAGATGGTTTTAGAACAAAGCCAGCATACCGGCTCGTCCAAATTACTGGGCTCCCCTCTGTCATTTGGTTTAAATCCAAAACACTCCCACACAGGGGCCGTGGCATTTGATTTAGGAACAAGTTCTGTGTCTTTCTCTTAGGCTCAACTCTGTTTTTTTTCTCCACCTCGTCTCCCCCTCACGAAGATCGCACTGTGTCTATTTTGGGCCCCCTCCTCTTTTCAATATATATGTTGCCATTGGGATCCATATTTAGAAAGCACAATGTCTCATTTCATTGCTTTGCAGATGACGTACAAATCTATCTGCCTTTAAAAACAAATGAGCAAGCCTCTGTTCAGGTCTTATTAGACTGCCTCAATGACATCCGATCTTGGATGGAAGTCAACTTTCTCTCCATGAACAAAAATAAAACTGAGATTATTTTATTTGGCCAACAAAATCTGTTAGATGGGTATGACAGCGCCATTGGCACCCTTAAGTCTCACTGCCACCCTTTTGCAAGGAACCTTGGTGTTATTTTAGACAGTGACTTTAGGTTTGATAAGCAGATAAGCTCTATTGTCAAAACGAGCTTCTTCCAGCTAAGACTATTAGCAAAAGTAATGGCATATCTCCCCCGAGATTATTTTGAGAAAGTTATTCACACCTTTGTTACATCACGCCTAGACTACTGTAACTCTTTGTTTGTTGGTCTTGACCAGTCAGCACTGCGCCGTTTACAAGTAGTCCAAAATGCAGCTGCCCGCCTGCTGACTGGAAAGAAACGCGTGATCACATTAGTCCTGTCCTTGCATCTTTGCACTGGCTGCCTGTTAATTTTAGGATCCAGTTCAAGGTTTTATTAATTGTTTTTAAGTGTTTAAATGGTCTGGCACCGTCTTATTTATCAGAGCTTGTACAGCCTCACAGTACTTCTAGAGCACTTAGGTCGTCAAACCAGCTGCTCCTGGCAGTACCTCGGTCCAGACTCTCTACTCGTGGGGACAGAGCCTTATCAGTGGCGGCCCCAAAGCTGTGGAACAGCCTACCATTCCAGGTTAGAGCTGCACAGTCTGTTGAGCACTTTAAAACATTACTGAAAACCCATCTTTTCTCCTTGGCGTTCAGTCCCTGCTAGGCAAGAATCCTTGGCTTTTACTCTTTTTACTTTTTTATTTCCCTTTTTTTTAATCTAATTTTTAGTTTTTTAAATTGAGCCCTTACTATTTCCTTTGTTTTATTTATTATATTTGTGTATGATTATTCTATATTTCAATAACTGTACAGCACTTTGGTCAACTGAGGTTGTTTTTAAATGTGCTTTATAAATAAAGTTTGACTTTGACTTTGTATGTAGCCCATAGCCCCACCTCCCACACAGAGACAAAGACACTTGATGACAAGAGCTTTCCCTCCGTTCATTACGCTAATGAACCAACTCACCTGGCTGCCAGACGATGCACTGCAGTGAACGCTCTTGTCGTCGAGTCTCTTTGGTGGAGAGAGATGAGGAAAACAAACACGCATGAATATAGCAGTTAATCGCGGACGGAAAAGTTACCGTCTCCCTTGTAAAGGGCCAGTGTGTAAAATGGGTTGAAAACAGTGACATCAGTGGTCAAATTCTAGATTGCAGGGCTCACTCGCTCACCCCTCCCGTCGGGTAAATGACGGCGGCCTCGTAGGGACAAAAAGCCTTGCGTGCGAGTTTTTCAGGAGTAGGTCTATCTAGCGACGAGGTGAATGTTTATTTAGAAATCTAAACCATGTTACGATATTGTAATGAATCCCTCATGCGCAGGAGACCAGAGGAGCGTTCGGGAAAAAGGCCAGTTTATTTGAGCACTCCAAAAACTCTGGTAACACTCCAGGGGGTAAAAGACTCTTCTAGCATAACAGACACACTTCATACACAAATAGGCTACTCGTTTACCATTCCGAGTGGGGACCCCCCTCCCCTCTCTGCTCCGCCAACCTCCAGCCAGTAAACAGAGCTCAGCTGTTTATTTAGCCTAGCAATATCTCCGGACTATAGTCGCTTATCGCTTATCGCGACAGGCCTAGTTTTGTGTACTGTTATGCTTCTCAAGCTATAAATGTGCCACAAAAGCTGAAAGTGCACAGTGGTTTGTGAAAGTCAAGGTGGTGATGGGTGTGTGCTCGGCATGTGTTTTTTGTTCTCCCACAGGTACCTGCCCAGAGAGGTGGACCCTCTGGTGTACAACATGTCCCATGAGGACCCTGGTAGTGTATCCTACTCTGAGATTGGGGGCTTATCTGAACAGATCCGTGAGCTGAGAGAGGTATAACAAAGCTGCAACAATAAAATCACATGAGACAACTCTTCAGTTTAGCTAATGTTGCTCATATTCCTATCTGCATGATTTGCTCTATGTGTTGTCGTTTAGCACAGGTTCCCAAAGGTCTTTTATGAGAGCACAGTTGTGTGGTTGGGCTTTCTGTTTAAGATGAGAAAAGACCTGAGACCAGATGATATATTTTGACTGCATTTTCTGTCCATTGAGTCTAAAACAATGCTGCTGTTATTTGGTGGCAGGTGATTGAGCTGCCTCTGACCAACCCTGAGCTCTTTCAGAGAGTGGGGATCATCCCCCCTAAAGGCTGCCTGCTCTATGGGCCTCCAGGTCAGTAGTTCACTGAAAATACACCTGTCTTCATAAGGCCATAAATCAATAGCATCCATGTACACACGTTGAAGGTTGTACACATTCTGCGTTTGCTGTGTGCAGCGATGTAGCTCCACCAGAGACATCTCGGTGCACTGCCATGATTAATATCTCCTCATCCATGGTGTTCATGGGGTGAAATGACGTCTGAAAACCTCTGACCTGTTGACTTCAGGCCTGCCTCTGCCCATTATGTAGTTTTCAAGGTGTAGTGCAGGGAAATATGATCCGCTGTGAACACTGTGTATTTTATTTTGAAAATTAACCGGATGTTTTATTGTGTTTCTGTGCACGACTTCCTGCCCCGCACAATCTGCTCTGTGCTGAATTGCTGCGTTGTGCTCTGGCATCTGGCAAAAATAGAAGTCCTGTGTATTTGTTGCGCAGGGCTCCGGAGTGCAGCACAGCCGCAGCCGGTGGAAACACACACATTGACTAGAATTGAATCCTATCAGTTCCGCTGCCGTGCCGGAGCAGAGACACAACCAACACACATCTGGTGGAAATAGGCCGTAACTCAATCAGTGCAAACAAGGGTTGCCTCCTTTGTCTGGCTCAAAGCCAAAGTGTTGCCATAGTGGCGCATTCTTTGATTTCTTTGAGACTAAATTGTCCGCCATTATCGACTCCCCATCACTATCAAACAAACTCCAGGCTACAGTAGAGGCCTCGGCACATTCGCACTCGCACCCCCTAGCTGAGTCCCCCGCCCCCCACTCATTGTGCGCTTGGCGAAGAGACTGACACAGGTGCCCGCAGACTTGGGCGTACTATAAGCGGAGAGGACTCCGTGTAAAAATGTCCGTGAAAAATCCCCGTAATGTGAAAAATACATGCCGAACAGTCTTTTGTGTGACACTAGTGTGCGGAGCGGAGTCCGTGTGGTTGTGCTTTGCGCGCACAGGGCTTGCGGAAGTCCACTTTTACCGGGCGGACCTCCGCGTACGTTCCGCCCCAGTATGTGGTCCGGTCGGTCTCAAAAAAAAAAAAAAAAAAAAACCCAGTCCAAGACGGGGTACCAAACCGAATTGGTATTACCGAGAACCGACCCAACCCTAGTGAATGGGTGAATGTGACTTGAGTGTGAAAAGTGCTTTGAGTGGTCGAATGACTAGATGGGTGCTATACAAGTGCAGGTCCAGCGTACACCGCATGCCATGTGACAAGGACCCACCAATAACAGCCCACAGATATGTTTCCCTCCTTCTGCAAATATCAGTCTGTGGTAAATATGAAGAAAAAGTTAATCGTTATAGTGCAGGGCTACCAGAGCTTTACAACTGTCTAGTCCTGCACGATTTGATAAAAATTATCGCGATATCGCAATATCGTGATTTGCAATTACAATATAATTAAAAAAAATGGTATCATTAGTCTTCTTGCTTGATTCATTGTTTCCCCTACATTACATTAGGGGAGCACTGACCTGACCTGACATAGTTATTGTTATGGACAGTGTAAATAAACATCAACAGACTGAGCACAGTCAAACACACTGCTCGCACAGCAGTGCAGCACGGCACTGTACGTACAGCGGAGCGAGCCTGTGTTGCGTTCAGGCGTTGTCACATAAATGACAAATTCTAGCACGCCATAGCACAACACAGCAGCATGTCAAGTGGGCCGAAACTGAACAAAATCAATGCTCAATTTTTCATTTGTTATTATATAGTTTATTATGGAGTCCGTGATTTCCCCGTGACACTTACAAATGTTTGCGTAACTGTGCCTGGATGTTGTTTTATGAGGCTCTGGCGGCTTTCAGTTGTCTCTTTGTCTTTAACGTTACACGGCTTGGCTTTCTCTCGCATGCTTTCTTTCTACTTTTCTCTCTGCTGTCTCAAGTGTTTATATAGACAGATCGTGTTGCCGTGGGACATGGCGACTTTAACTTTTAAACTTTTACACAGCATGTCTTTCTGTTCAACGTCACTGTACCTGAATCCAAAGTATCGCCATAAAATAGACAACTCAGCCTTTACTTGGTCGTGCTCATGCTCTTCTTCAGCATTTGTGTTGGTCACTGCTGCATGCACGGCACAAACTCCACACACTGCAGGAGAGGTAGTCCCATTCACAGGCACACACCTTAACATTTATTTACATTAAATCGCAAATCGCAGCCTTTTATGCGGTTATGTAATCGCACAGCCTGACATCGTGATTGCGATTAGATTAATTGTGCAGCACTACATCTTACCCACAAACAGCGCCGGGAAGATGATCAGCTCTACACCCAAAATTTCAAGTAATGATAGGCTATGATAGAGTTCTTGTTAAGGTCGCTTGGAAACCTTAGACACAGCCTGCCACTGCGCTCTTGAAAGCAACAACAGGCACAGAAACAGTTACACCCAGTGCTGGCATTTAAAGACGCAGCATGTGTACAGCCCCTTTAGACATCATTGGGTTGGCTGTAGTTCACGACATAGAACGTTCATCCACCTATCGGGAAGGTTGGTGGTTTGATCCCCAGATCTGTGGGTGTACATGTGAATGTTGATCTGAGTAGCAGGTGGCACCTTTGTATGGTAGCCTCGGCCACCTGTGTGTGTGTGTGTGTGTGTGTGTGTGTGTGTGTGTGTGTGTGTGTGTGTGTGTGTGTGTGTGTGTGTGTGTGTGAATGGTACTTGTGAATGCCCAAGCTAAGTGGTTGCTAAGACCAGAGAAGCACTATAGAAATGCAGCCCATTTACCATCACATTTGAGAACAAAAACATCTTTGATCAGGTAGGAAGGTATTTCTGAGACACCACTACATTTGTTTTAATGTGTAAGGTTCAAGTTATCTCATTGAATTTCAGATTCAATGAGAATTGCAAATATGTTACAAGTACAGTTGTGGACCTGTATGTTGTTTTGATGAGAGATTCCTTCTATCAAAGGTACTGGGAAGACTCTTCTTGCCAGAGCAGTAGCCAGTCAGCTAGACTGTAACTTCCTGAAGGTGAGTGTCATCACCAGTGTCAGGGCGCACTGCCACACTGCAGTGCAGTTCAGTCAGTCAGTTAGTTAATGTATATGTGTGTGTGTGTGTGTGTGTGTGTGTGTGTGTGTGTGTGTGTGTGTGTGTGTTGAAGGTGGTGTCCAGCTCCATTGTGGACAAATACATCGGTGAGAGTGCCAGGCTCATCAGAGAGATGTTCAACTATGCCAGGGACCACCAGCCTTGCATCATCTTTATGGATGAGATTGATGCCATTGGTAAGTGACACTGATGATCTGCTTTGGATTATGTTTTTCCTAGGGCTGTATTAGTATTTCTGTTTAATAATTTTTAAAGCAAGCTTGTATGCATTTTCTCATCTACCATGCATAGAGCTGCAATTCATATGTCATTTTCATCTGATAAAAGGGAAGCAAAAGGCTATAGATTTTATGTGCTGCCGGGTTGAAGAAGTGTGTGAGGCATCCATGTTTTAGAACTTGCAGCTTCTTTGCAGCAACTTCCATAACTGAATTTGATTTACATTGTCTACTGTCATGGCTACATGTCAATGTAGTGATTACTTCTGACTTGCCAAAAAATACATGTAATGACTTTTATTAAATTCCTTCAAAATATTCACTACATGTGTTGTATGGGTCTGGACAGACATGGGTGAAAACTGCAACTTGACTGTTTGGCAGAGGTATTGAACTGTGAGGCACTAATGCTAGTTCATTAAGGATGAGCTCCACATCAGTGCAGTGATTCAGATCATCCTCTCAGGGCTTAAATACTTGGAACGTGTTCTAAATTGTCACTGTAAATTTTCTGTCATGTTTGTGTATTGTTCTCTGTAGGCGGCCGTCGTTTCTCTGAGGGAACATCTGCTGATAGAGAGATCCAGAGGACTTTGATGGAGGTAACTAAGTCACTAAAATGTCCCAAAACACAGTTGTGGTACAGAACACACATTTGACCTTAAACTAATTAAACTAAGCACAAAAATAAGGATATTTGTGTTTGGTAGATTATTTCTTTGTTGTAACAATGCTTCTTGGCAATAAATCTTATACTGTTGGAAAGCCTGTTTATTTGCCTTTTAAATGGTGCCACATTTATAAGGAACCCATGAAAAATGTTCTCTGCCAATGCCAAACAGCTTTTTTTTTGCTGTTGCTATTGACTCTTGTTTTGAGCTTCTGGTACCCCCAGGTGCCTGATTGGCACCTGATTAGGCCCGTTTCCACTGAAGAAGTTCCTGGTACTATTTGGGGGGCAGGAACTACTACAGGAGCCTCCTCTCGCTCGGCCCTCTCAACCGCTGTGTCTCCACTGAGAGAGCAGAGTAGGAGGAAGGTTCCTGTAAAGTTACCAGGCTCTGGGTGTGACGTAATCGTTGCACGACCATTTTGACCAAGACGACGTAGGGACGTAGTTAGCTGTTAGCCGTTAGCCGTGTCTGTATTTACTCATTAACTCATTAACTCAAAAACTCAGTAAACGGTCCGTGAAAAAAGTTTCATGTCATAAAATTCATATTCATTCATAAAAAGTTTCATGTCGTATCCGACAACGGGAGGCTTTTAACAGATGACTTCCTGATGTTAGCTTTGCTGCTGCTGTTAGCTTTCCCTGTCAGCTGCAGCCACTACTGATGCTTTCTAGACATCATGATTTCCCAAAACTGAATAAATACCACACATAGCAACACAAAACTGCTTTGCTAGCTCACTCATGTTGTAACTAAGATATCCGCTGGAAAAAATATTTTTTTCACAGACTGTATATTGAGGTAATGAGTTAATACAGACACCGCTAACGCCTAACAGCTAATGGTTAGCTCAGCTAATCTACGATAACCATAGTAATTACAAAACGTCACATCCCGCCTTGAGTATATCCAGTCAGCACCAAGTAATCCCCAAGTCCCAGCCAGGAGTCTTTCGGGGCCGTTCTGAGTACCTACTCCGAGGCAGGGTCTTGTTTAGCCCCTGTAAAAGTTCCGGAACTCTGTCCTTCGGGGGTGGTTCCTGCGGTGGAGACATGCACCGACGGCCCTGGCCCCGTAAAATTACCCCAAAGTTCCTGCGGTGGAAATGGGTCTATTGTCAGCACCTGTGAGCTTGGGCTTTGCTACAGTGGTCAGTTGGTGTCTGCTCCAAGAATCAGCATGTCACGTTTGACTGGTCTGGATAGTGCCCATGCGATAGGGCAACTTCAAGCTGGTGTTCTGCCAAACCAAGTTGCAGAATTATTTGGAGTGAGCCCTAGTGCCATTTCCAAGTTTCATGTAATGGTGGATGTCAGAGACAGGCTGCGACGTGGGTGTCCCAAGAAGACGGCATCCCACAAGAAGGCCGTTTGCTCCTCTTGTCAGCAGTTAGGTACCGTAGGCAGTCTTCTACAGATTTGCAGTCAAGGTTTGCAGGGCGATATGGCTGACGGCTCTCTGCCCAGACAATACAGAACAGACTGCAAGAAGTCAATCTCCGGTCTCATAGGGCTGCCAGGAGGCCTGCCATGACTGCCCTTCACCATCAGGCCTGTTTTTGCTGGTGTCTGCAACATGTGCACTGGAACCTGAGTATGTGGAGGAATGTTATGTTCAGTGATGAGTCCAGATTCTGTCTACAGCAGTTGGATCGTAGGGTTAAAGTTTGGAGAAGACACGGAGAACACTTTGCTGATTCCTGTACAGTAATATCTATTGGTGGAGCCAGTGTGATAGTGTGGGGCAGCATCTCCCTCACTGAAAAAACAAGGCATGTCATCATTGGAGGCAATCTCTATCTCAGAGAGATATCGAGATGAAATTTTGCAACTATTGGAAATCCCACATCTTCACAGTCTGGGACCGAACTCTATCCTCCAAGATGACAATGCTTGCCCCCACAGAGAGGGGTTAATCAGAGACTATCCCCAGAATTTGGGAGTGGAGAGGTTCGAATGGCTTGCCAGCAGTCCTGACCTCAACCCCATTGAACACTTGTGGGATCAGCATGGGCGTGCTGTTCCTGCCAGAGTGACCAACACAACCACGTTGGCTTACTTGCGACAAATGCTGGTTGAAGAATGTGATGCCATCCCACAGCAGTGTGTGGCCAGGCTGGTGACCAACATGAGGAGGGGGTGCCAGGCTGTTGTGGCTGTGTATGGTTCTTCCACACGCTACTGAGGCTCCTGTTTGTTAAATGAACAAATTGTTAAATTGCCAATATGTCTTGTTTCTTCAGACTTCAACCATCCAGTCCTCCAAACAAGAGTCAAAAGCAAAAAAAAAACTATTTGGCAGTGGCAGAGAAGATTTGGCAAATTTTTCATGGGCGCAGCCCATGGCTCTGCTGCTCATCCCACAAATGCATGTTCCGTACAAATGTGGTACCATTTGCCAGGGACAGGGATCAGTTGTCGTATTGTGATGTCAGAAATAGATTAGATTTGTTTCCAGTGGGTTATTGAGTTTATATTGTGACTTTGTTGTTTTTATATTAGTGTTGCTGCTCCAGAAACATTTAGTTGTAAAATATTCAGTTATATTTCTGCTCTGAATTATTATTATTATTTTTTTTAATAATTCATTGTTAAATTTACAGTATTAGTTCTTTGAGAATCTCTTTCACATTCTAGAAAAATTGTATTGTATCTGAAATATCGCCAGTCAAATTGGAACCTTGGAACCGATTCAGGAAATCAGTGGCAATAACCAGTCCTAGTCCAGGATCAGACCCATGGGCAGTGCGGCACACTGGCTGAATTTTAGTTGCTACAGGGTACTAACTAAAGGTTCGTGCCCCCCTCCCCTGGTTGGCTACCACCACAAATAGAACATAATTCTGAGGGAAAAACTGTTCCAACATTACTCCTAAAGTTATTTTTAGAATGGATATTTTTGTTCACGGATAACTAGACTCACAAGTCAGTCTTTAGACACTTTGCTTAACTAAAGGCTGATGTCTTTCTCCCTGATTTTGTGTTTAGATGGGCGGATACAATTTCAGAGTTTAAAAAAACTCCCTACGTTGCAGAACCAATAGTAAATCCGCAGGGCGATCCTTTGGTGGCTCGTTGAACTCTTGTGCTCGTAAACATAGTCCGACTACGTTAAAAGTTTTAAACAAAGTCGCTGTAAGTCCTTCATTTCCACAATCTTGTGGACTGAGCACACATTTGATAAAACGGAGTTCAATCTCTCGGCATCCATTTTCAGGGCAGAGTGGTCTCATCTTTAATCTGCCACGGAAGTAGTTACAATGCTGAAATGGTGTCTGTATAAACAGGAGTGTGTGGGACGGGATCATGGGCAGCACAGGTGTGAAGTTTTGACAATGTGGTATGTGTGCAACCCATTGCGGGAGATTTTAAAAGTAGCTGTTAGCAATTAGCAATTAACTCAAAGGAGAAGAATAGTGGCCATAAGTGTTAGCAAATTGGGAAAACAGTGAGGTCTGGGAGCTCCTTGCCCTCCGAGCAGAGGACGAGATCAGGCGCCATATAACAGGGACAGGAAATGATTATTGGCATGTAAATGACATTGTCATTGTTTTGAAACACGTTACATGTCACACTAGAGACATATGCTGACATGTTACATGTGATGGCAATCACACCTCTTTTGATTCTGCAAAGCCATGAAGCAGTATATAATCGCACTGGAGCTGAATGATGCAGTTGTCGTTTGGTTGTGTGTAAAAATGCAGAGGCATAAGGAAGGGATTTTGTAGCAGTTCTTCAGCACCATCTCTGTAAAAATGTGAATAAACATGAATAAATGTAACTTAAATAAAACTGTAATACATTTTCCCATCAGTGAACATGATTTCTGCATGAGTCACATCAGTTAGATTATCTGTGAAAACAACTCCCATGATCCTATGCTCCTTTCTGACATCATCACAGTCCCTTCTTTTGTTACTGTCTTGATTGAGAGAGTCCTAGAGAAATGACAGAAAGGACATACTGTGTGTTCAATGTGTTAATGTTTGAAAGACTTTTAAAAAAGGGAATGCAGGCCCTGTAGCACAGTTCAGTCTGTCTGCAGTGTGACAACTTTGCTCATATGAAATAAATGCAATAGTGGCATGTAAACTTTATTAGCATTACATTTCAAAGATTTTATCTTTTATGAGTATTATTTATCAGACGTGCAGCGAGAAAAGTAACACAGTGGAGAGATGATTAAAAGTAGTGATTGATTGAGTTGCTTAATATGGTATGTGCATATGTATGTGTTTGTCCTATCAGCTGCTGAACCAGATGGACGGCTTTGACACTCTGCACAGAGTCAAGATGATCATGGCCACCAACAGACCAGACACACTGGACCCTGCCCTCCTGCGGCCCGGCAGACTGGACCGTAAAATCCGTAAGCTTCTGGTTCCTGTTGATCATCAGCTCTCTGACTACACAGAAAAACTGTTCTTTTATTCTGTTCTGCAGACATCGAACTGCCCAATGAACAGGCTCGTCTGGACATCCTCAAGATCCACTCCAGTCCCATCACCAAGCACGGAGAAATAGGTCAGTGAGTAGAGCTGTGACCTCCATGAGTTCACTTCATAGAAATAGAATGAGAGTAGAACGGATATTCCCATTCAAATCAGCGTAGCAGGATGCCATTTTTCTGTGTACAGCTGCTATGTCAACCTTTGTAGCATTTAAACTTGCTAGTCAACAGAGCCACAACCTCTGAGGCTGAGAAATGAAGTTTAGTGCCAAAAACTGCAGTCAGTCCCTATAGACATCCATGTTAAAATGTCCACCTTAACAGCAGAAATGAATATATTCACAGCCTGGTACAGAAAAAACAGTTGTGGTCTCTATAGCTAATTTCAACATTCATGACAACTGTCAAGGCACTCAAATACGGGCATGTTGTCAATAAGGAAGAATAAATAAAACCAAATAACACAAATGTCTGTAATGTAATGCTCCATCATAAAACTCTGACCTGTTGATAATTCTCGAACTGCAGTCTATGCTCGATAATACAGACTGCACCAAAACCCAAGTTAAGTCCAAAATGCACAGGTGAAGGTACACTGTAAGCAGAGCTGAAGCACTTCAACCATATACTTTTGTTTGTTTGTTTTTTTACAGTCTGTCTTGTCTTATTACAATTACAGTTTTTGCGAATGTCGTCAGACACCTGCAGCAATTAACACTATAGCAGGGGTCATCAACTAGATTTGTCCAAGGGTCAGAATTTTTTGAAGCAGACACTGTGGGGCTTTTGTGGTTGATTAACCCATATCTTGCTGGTTGGGCAGTGAGGATTGGATAAGTGAAGCTCAAACAAATTCCCATCTTTTACGAGCGGGATGCTGTTTAGGTCATGTCTCCATGCAGGACTGGGGACCAACTTACAGCAATCAGGTGATTATACTGAAGCAGCCCATACTAACAATAATTATACTATTTGGGGCAATTGACAAAAACGACATCTAAAGACATCTAAAGAAGTCCACATGTCTACAGACTACTTTAGTTTCAGTCAGACTTTGGATGGAATTACAAATACGTGGATGCCTCTCCTTTCACACTTTGCCTTCATAATAATTATCAGACACAGTGTGTTTCTTTATTTTCACCAATAAAACTGTTAATTGCACAAATCTAGTTGATGAGCCCTGCACTGGAGGGTCTGAAAAGTTGCTAAATCTAGCAAAAAAGTCGCCACTTTGGCAACACTGAGAGCTCCGCTGTAAATGAAAGAGGTGCACTGGATGTATAACAAGACAAAAGGAGATTATCATTGTGAAACAGAATGCAGTACAATAATCCTGTTCTCTCAATTATCTTTTTTCATAATCATTTGAAGCCAAAATTGTAATTGAAAATAAAATTTGACTAATTGCCCAGCCCTTCAAGCAACTAAGAGTGAGAAAGCTGAGGGTTAGACACACACACACATACACACACACACACACACACACACACACACACACACACACACACACACACACACAGGTGCTCTCTGTCAGCAGTCCATTTCCTGATGCCTTTGGTTGTTTTCAGATTTTGAAGCCATTGTGAAGCTGTCAGACGGTTTCAACGGAGCTGATCTGAGAAACGTGTGCACAGAAGCAGGTTTGATATCTTCATTAGTTTCATTTCCACAGTCCATGGTGTTCACAAGTTACTCTGTTCATGTGTTGCTTTGTTTGCAGGTCTGTTTGCCATCCGCTCTGACCGTGAGTATGTCACTCAGGAAGACTTCATGAAAGCAGTGCGGAAGGTGGCAGATTCAAAGAAGCTGGAGTCCAAGCTGGACTACAAGCCTGTATAAACCCCTCTGTGTCTATCTTGTCATTGTATTGTCAGGAATTGACTGTGTTCATGCTTCATGGCCAGGAAAAAAACAGTTTGTTGGCAACTTTATTGACCGTGTTCTCTTTCTAATGTTGCTTCCCACAAACATCAAGTGACATTCACTCAGTAAGCTCTGTTTCCACTTGTAAGTCTGACCTGCCTTTTTTTTTACACTGGATAAAAAAAAGCTGATCATTCTGTTACCCACAAAACACTTTTAAAACATGCCAATAAAATCAGATGTACTGAAAATACGCCATTATAACCAAAGTCCTGTGTTATTCTTATTACCTTTTGAGTGAGTGCGATGGACAGTCCGCATCTCGGTGACTGTTCTGTCCAAATCAGATGAAACAAAGTTTGTTCCTCACCTATAAAGCTAGTACTCTTAAGTATATCTTCACTAATATCCAGTGATTGTCTCTACATCCATGAGTACACAGCAGACTTTTAATGGTGTCACTTCTACAAATTGTTAATTATTGCAGGCTGAAGGAAGAACAGGGCTCAAAAGAGAAAAGCAGCACCTCTCATACTCCTTTCCAAAACATTTATGGCTGCAGAAATGTTCTGTTTCTAGTGTGCACAACAGCGCAAGACATCCACCACTACAAGACAAACCTGCCAACGTAACGGTTGTCTGAATCCTGTGATGCACTAAAAAAATTGGTTCTAAACTCAAAAAGTTGGTTCCCAGCTGGAACCAAAATAGAGCAGGTGTTCCTTGACCTGAAGTACAAACCATGTGATATCTACAGGTTGGAAGGAGAGGATGGAGGCAAAGGTAGAGATGTTAAGTGAGAAATCATGGCAAGAAAAGAGCATGTAGTAGTCTCATTAGAAGTTGCTACACCCTTGTTCTTTGGATAAGAACGAATATGCCTGTAATAACAGAACCAAAGTTGGCAGGTAATGCCATCCCCCATCTTGCTACTACGTTTTACTTGCATTGTGCAATACTCCATTGATGTCACATCCTTGATTACAATGGTTGTGATCAAAATGGGTTCCTTGGGCTGCATTCAGCCCTAACAAAATGTTTATTAAAACAGAAACGGTGGTGCATTGGACACTTAACCTGGCTCAAGGCTGGCAACAAAAGGGAGGCCACACACACATAAATCGGTCAAAAAATGATACATTTAACTTCAACTAATAAGCATATTAACTCGTGGAGTGTGTAAGTGGGAAAGGAATCAGTCATGTAGGAAGTGTGTGGGTGGGTGAAAATATGGTGTAATGCGTGTTGGCTGGTGCTGCAAACCAAACAAAGGATGAAGGCTGAGGTGCATGCAGCGGGCACGGCAGCCCATTTATGCTTTTTGGGAGCCCTGCCCAGATGGGCAGCTATGACCAGACAACCCTCTAACTCCACCCACCAGCCAACTTCCAGCATCGGGCAAAGCTGGAGAGGTTGTCACAACACCTTGTTGTATTTTGCAGGTGCACTGCCATTTAATACGGCAGGGTTTAGTTCAGTTCACTTAAAAGGGACTTTATTGGCATGGAAAACTTGTACATTCCCAGTAAAAGTGTGAAATGAAAAAAAAAGAAAAGTGTAGGCTACAGTAGGTAAAGATCTACTAGAATCTGGTTTATATACATGTCGCTGTTGATTTGGTACATCTCTGACACACCCACCAAACAAGAGAAGACGTACCTCAAAACCGGTCATTTTTCAAGGAATTGTGGTTCAGTCTGGAAACTAGCATATCAGTGCAGAACTTTGGAAAGATGATGGCGTTGGTGACAGCTTTTGAGAAGCCAGACTTTGGTGTCACTTCTGTTGGAGTTAATGGGGTGGGCATGACAAATCACACTATAACCCATCACATCTGTGTTGTTTACCTGAAAAATCCTTCCACCAAATTAAAAAAAACACACTACAGGATATTGGGGTTTTTTTTTTTTGTTTGTTTTTTTTAAATCTAAATGTGTGTGCTAGGTTTCCTTGTTATTGGTCTCTAAACAGACCATTGCTCTGTCTAGCAGCTGCATCTTAATGTTTCCTGAAACTGGCAGTGTATTGTAAGTGGACTGGGTCACTAGTTCAGAGGGGATGCAACAGCAATTCAGAGAAAGAATCCTCAGTGAGACCCTTCAAGCTCTGTAAACGCGTATAAAAGAATGCGTGGCTAGGTCACCTTCCCTACAGCCATAAATCCAGTCCCCATGGGGCTTTAGTTGTTTGTCAGTTTATCATTAAAAAATAAGAAAGTGTGCTTTGATCAGATATAAGTGACAGTGGTCTAGCAACTGAAGAAAACAGCCCCTCAAATAACAAAGCTTCACCTTTTTCCAACTGAGTGCAACCCACTTAAAACCAGTGTAAAGAACTCCAGTAATAACACTTACAGATCTCAGGTGAGAAAACACACACTAGTGCACTTCAGTCAAAAGTGTGTTCATGTAGGAGTCCGACACATTCGAAAATTGAATGTGTGACATTCGTCACCAACGGAGAGGACCCTTTTTGTTCAACTAAAGGTTTAAAACACACTGAATTGCCCTTCTTTGAGCCTCTCTCTTTAAACTAAGAGCACCATCTAGTGGGCTCAGAAAATAAATAAAATGCTTCACGAGGATTCATTTTGCCATCACTATGTGTTGTCATTCATTATATACCACAAGATAGGTGCTAGTGATCAGGAAATCTGGGTCATGCGGTACTGTGCATTATCATGTTCAGTGTGTTTCCTTAATATATCTGCAACATCTACAATGCATCCGTTTCTACTTTTGCATCCTACGGCTGCCTGAAAGCAGCTGGTATAAGAAGCTGGTCTCCGGTTTGTTTTTTCCTCATCCCGGTAATCAACACATCAAGGTAATGTTATTATATGTTGGATGTGTTTCCATTCACATCCCCTACAACTGCAGAGCAATGCTGGCACACTGTCCCGTTCTTATGCATAACTCTATCTTCCGTGCTGCTGTAGCTGGCCAGCACAAAGGGAACCAGCAGGTGTGTCTTCAGCCCTGGTGCTGTAATTTGCGCTCGACATAGTGACTGATTGTATGCGTTTTGCTAACCTCAACAATTGTTTGTGTTTCATATCATAGGCCCACAAATACTTATCCATATCTCATAATTAGTAGACTTTGATCCTCTGCCTGACCCTCCCTGTATCCAAGGCTATTCATTTATTTCCAGTGGTCTAGGCTATTTAATGCTTCTATATCATCATGCTATTATTTATATGAGTAAGGGATTTTAATACAAAGTGATAACCACTGTATGTGAAAACATAAGTGGGTCAGACCTGCGCAGCACTGGATTTGAAATGAACTGTAATAAACTGGAGGTTCTGTACTTTGATTACCTGCTGTGAAACAACATGGCCCTCATCCATTTGAAATTAACATTAGTTCTTCTGAACTCATTTTGGTCAAGGTAATGCAAAAGTTGTATAATAAGTAACTTATTATTCTACACAGAGTAATATTGTAAAGTAACTTATTGTCTACAAATGACAGTAACTAATAATAGGTAATTTATTACATTTTGAGAGTAACTTGCCCAACATTGCCTGGGAACCTGTCCATGGGGTTTCTCCACTGCGGGCCAGCTTATGCTGACCCCTGATGCATCAGCCATTAGTCACAGAGACTTTGGTGTTCACTTCTCTCCATCACTTCTCTCCATCCAGTGCCTGGATGGTGGCACTAGAGGAAAGGTTATGGCCTCATTAGAATTTTTAGTTTAGTTTTATTTGCACATAATGTTAAAAACAGACAGTATTTTTTAGGTTTATTTGAATTATTAATAAGAAAAAATTGAAAAATTGGAAAATGATCTGAAATATCAGTAAATAATAATCCAGAATTGATTACATGTTCAAAGTAATTTGTAAATATATTGTCAATTAAAGTTGCAGAGGAAAACATTATCCTAGGTTTAAAGATGAGGGGATATAAGTAGTATGCATGAAGAATACTCAGAAAATCTGAAGATGAATTTGATTCATTTTTTAGAAGATCGATATTAAAGTCGCCAAGGGGAATACATACCTTACCCTTGCTACTTATCTGCTCAACAGTGGAGGACAATGCATCATTGAATGAACCAGTATCGGTATGAGGGGGACAATATATACAGCCAATCACAACACTTTTACTACCAAAATCACTGAGACTAGGTAGTTCAACAAAAAGAGATTCAACCGCGATTTGATCAAAATTACTGCTGAGCTCTTTTCTTTCAATAAAATGAAACTTGCTATCTAAAAAGACTGAAACACCACCACCTTTTTTGTTTTTTTTTCTACATGAGTACAAAGCCTTATAAAGAAAAATTGAATAAAGAGATACCATTTCATCATTTAGCCCTAGTTTCTGTTAGCGCAAGCACTGAAAATGTATGGTTTAAACTAGACAAATACTGGGTTAAATGATCATAATTGTTTGATAAACTACGTATATTTAAGTGAAAAGTTGAAAAAACATTATGACCTTGATCTAGAAGACCCATAGAGAATTTGTTAAATTCTTCTTCATTGTAATAATTGCATAATCCTTGAGGAAGTTTACATCTGGATCAAAGCAGTCATTATACAAAGTGTCCACATCATCATTTAGATTATAAGGATTAAAGGCATGAGCATCCAATGAATTAGGATTTAGATCATATTCATCACGCATAGTGGTTTCACAAGAAAATCACATGAAAATACCTTCTAGTGATGTGTAACATTTAACAGATGTAACAGACATAACTAGAGATATTTACTTAAGTCGCAAAGGGTGCATCACAAGCTGGTCATATTTCAGGAATGCAATATTCCCCGTCATCCTCATCTCTCGGAGTTGAGGTGGTAGCTCTTTATGTTTCATGCAGACATTTTCTGAGAAGTCCTCATTGATAAAGATGTTGGTGCCTTTGAGGAGTTTTGTTCTCTTCAGAATCTCTTGCTTGTCTTTATATCGGAGCAGTTTGACCACAATGGCTCTGGGACGACCTGCCTGATCATATTTCCCAGTTCTATGAGCTCTTTCAAGTTCTATAAGCTCAAAGTCCATTTTTAGATGGTCGGATAACACTTTCTTTGTTAAGATTTCTGTGTCTCCCCAAGATTCAGATTTCGATTCAGGCACTCCATCAATCAGTAGGTTGTTTCTTCTTGTTTGATTCTCCAGATAATCATTTTTTGCAGACAGGTTATTGATAAAGGGTTGGTAAGAAGCAAGGCTGGTTGAAATATCTTGGATTTTTCCAGAGTTGCTCTTTAAAGAAGACTGCAGTTCAGTTATGTCGGCTTGGGAAAATTGAAGACTTGCTTTTAGGTCATGAATATCTTTTGAAATGTTTAAAACATCTCTAACAGGATTATCCATTGCAACACAGACGTAGTGACAAACTTCTCATCCTTTCCAGCCATTGTGACCCACATACCTTACGCGCTTTTTAGTGGCTGACCTGTAGGAAGATGCAGCAGGTCCTAGTGGTGGCTGCTGCTGACCCTGTTACCTGAGATCACCGTAACTATCATTACCAAATGTCATTTTGGCCAGTGACTCGATGCAGTATCCTGAACAGGCTGAGCAAGACTACAATTTCAATAAAAAACTTTAAAATACACAACTACCATCTATCTATAAGGAGTCATCAAAGCCTAATCCCCTTTGCTGATGCACATGCTGATGACTGTCTTTTTCCTTTAGTGCTTACAGCTGCAGGAGTTTCCTGAGTAACACATGCAACTGAATAGTTTTACTGATTTTTAATGATTTCACACAGTCAACTGCATTGACACAGAGTCAGATTAAAGCTTTAGGAACTGATTTGCTGTGGTCAATCAATACTGCTCTGGTCAAAGCATCAGATTCTAAAAACAAATACATTCACAAACTGGAGTAAACACAAGTATGTACGTAAACAAGACCACATTTTCTGTTAATTTCATCCTTACAAATGTCAAAACAACTTTTGTTCTTCCTGTGGTCTCAAACTGATCCGCTGTGTCACCTGACTCGTTCCACAGAGGTTCAAATTAGTGAAAAATAATCCGGCTTTCTGTCTTTGGACACAACAAAGCTGATCATTCTTTAGCCTCTGTACATGATCTACTTCAAATTATGCCTGTCTAATATAACCATGGAAGGATCTTTATGTGTGGGTTACACTATAGCACAATTGAAACCATATAGGAATGGGACTGTGGAGCAATGGGTGTTTGTTTTCTGGATGAGGGGCTGTCCAAGTCATAGGCTTTTGGTCCAATGGGACATTTTTCCAGACTACTGGGGCTTTGGAATTATGGGCCATCAGAACAATGTGCAGTCCACTTGTTCAGCATATTTGGTGAAGTTTAGGTTGTGACCAAAAATCAGTGTCAGGACAACGCCTACTGCCAATGTCAATTTGACGTAGAATAATGACGACAGATGATGTTGAAATTTTGTTTGTTTTAAGTTGTGTTGTTAAGTAACCAAAATCGAACATCTTCTAAACGTCTCATGCCAATGTTATCTTGACGTATTTACAACATTTGCTGTATGTATGTAGGCCTGGAGAACAAAACCCAACATCTGTAAATTGTCACCATATTAACATCCACACAACATGAAATTCTAACATCACTAAACATTTAAAATATTGTAATTTTAAATATTGTCATTCCAACCAAAATTTAATGTCAGTCTAATGTCTTGTATTTATTTGACCTCCACAGTTCCTGTTAACTTCCATTTCTTAATTACATTGTGAACTGAGAAAACACCAAAATGATAACACTTTGCTATCTTCTTATTGCCTTCTCCTGCTTTGTGGGCACAAGTTATTTTAGTTTCCAGAGTGCTAAGCAGCTGTTTAGAGGAGCCTACGGCTGCTGATTGTTGGGACAAGGTTTCAGGAGTCAGAATATTTATAAAGCTTTGAAATCTGCATCACCTGGCTTTTCCTAACAATGACTGTGAATAGTAGTGACGGCCTCATGAAGCCTTATGAATCATTTTCCTTCTTTTCTGAGCCCACTAGATGGCACTTTTTGTTCAACAAAAGGTTTAAAACACACTGAACTGCCATTCTTTGAGCCTCTCTCTTTAAACTAAGAGTGCCATCTAGTGGGCTCAGAAAATAAATACAAGGCCATCACTAGTGAACAGCCATAGTCCCAGCAAGCTTTCCTTTTTTTCCACTCTTTTCCATGCCACTGTAATTTAGCAGAACTTTGTTTACCCTTTCTGTCATGCACTTAGCGCTTCATTCTGCACATCTTTCTACTTCTTAAAATAGCCTAATTAAGCCCAAATGTGTATTCCCTAGATAAACTTCGGTTTTGGCCGACACTGCCCCAAATATTTTTCACCTTGCCTTTCAGGGCTTCTATCAATCAATCAATCAATCAATCAATCAATTTTATTTATAAAGCCCAATATCACAAATCACAATTTGCCTCACAGGGCTTTACAGCATACGACATCCCTCTGTCCTTAAGACCCTCACAGCGGATAAGGAAAAACTCCCCAAAAAAACCCCTTTAACGGGGAAAAAAAACGGTAGAAACCTCAGTATGTTAACATTTTTTAGAGATAAAAAAAAAAGACTGCAAGATGATTGTACATATTTTACAAGAAAGTCACAAATGACATTTAATGTGAATCCATGAGTATCATTGACATAATTGGGTCACCTCTAGTAGTTTCAGTCAGTTCTATGGCTGTGCCTCAGAGGTAGTGATGGCCAAATGAAGCCTCATGAAGCATTTTCTTTATTTTCTGAGCCCACTAGATGGCACTCTTAGTTTAAAGAGAGAGGTTCAAAGAATGGCAATTCAGTGTGTTTTAAACCCTTTGTTGAACAAAAAGTGCCATTTAGTGGGCTCAGAAAATAAAGAAAATGATTCATGAGGCTTCATTTAGTTAGTTAGTTTATTTATCCCTAGCTCCTCCAGTCTGCATGTCGAAGTACCCTTGAACAAGATACTGAACCCCAAATTGCTCCCAATGGCTGTTTCATTGGTGTGTGAGTGTGTTAAAGACTGAGTAGCAGGTGGCACCTTGTATGAATGTGTGTGTGTGAATAGGTGAATCTCACTCATAATTTAAAAAGCGCTTTGAGTGGTCAGATGACTAGAAAGGCGCTATACAAGTGCAGGTCCATTAACCATTTATCACAGAAAAGATAATTTCTTTCTCTCTCACTTTTTTTTTTTAAGTTTAGATACCTCAGAAGTTTTGTTGTGGTAAATGGTGGAGGCAATCTAGTGAATTGATTTGTATTGTTTCTAGCTGCTGCAGTGTAACCCACTAATGTAAGAGATACTACATCTCTACAGTCCAGCTGAACTTTTCTAAGCTTGATATAAAAACAATCAATCAAGATCTGGATTTGGTGTGAGGAAGTTGCAGAGATTATTCTGCATAGATGCTTGCCTCGCTGCATATGAAATAACATTGAGTGGTTAAATATGGAGTCGTTGTCGTGCAGCTGATCCCTGTGTCAGGATGAAGGACTCCGAGACGAAGGCCCTACAGATGGGGCAGTGTTGGAAGTGTGACACACAGCTGTCACACACACAGGCGTGTCTGCAGGGCAGCAATACCCTGTTCACTGCTGCGTTCTGACAGACCACACAGTCTCTCCCTCTCCCCTTTGACCAGTCCTCCTCCTCCTCCTCCTCCTCCTGCAGGACTGGACTCTGCTCCACTCTGGTGGCCTCAGCATTGGGCTTACTTGGCTGGGTACTCTGCTCTGAGGCAGGAGGCTCAGATGCCCCCCCACTGTCAGCTGACATGAAGAGAGGCTGCAGGAGACAGAGGACAGGATTTTTTCACAGTGCATCAAGATCAAGTTAACTGTGTACAGGGACTACTACTAAAATCTCATAATTAAATGTTTTATGAATATCAAATTCAACTGATCACTTAAATAAAACTCCACATGCTGCTGTGGATGTTCAACACTTGGCTAGAAACTCTTGGTTTAAAGAGAGAGGCTCAAAGAATGGCAATTGAGTGTGTTTTAATCCTTTTGTTGAACAAAAAGCGCCATCTAGTGGGCTCAGAAGATAAAGAAAATGCTTCATGAGGCTTCATGAGGCCATCACTACCCGTTGGTAGCCGATAGGTAACCCGCAAAAAAAGCTGTGTAACTGGCAAAAATGAGTATATACTGAACAAAAATATAAACGCAACACTTTTGTTTTTGCTCCCATTTTTCATGAGCTGCACTCAAAGATCTAAAACTTTTTCTATACACACAAAAGACCATTTCCCCTCAAATATTGTTCACAAATCTCTCTAAATCTGTGTTAGTGAGCACTTCTCCTTTGCCAAGATAATCCATACCACCTCACAGGTGTGGCATATCAAGATGCTGATTAGACAGTATGATTATTGCACAGGTGTGCCTTAGGCTGGCCACAATAAAAGGCCACTCTGAAATGTGCAGTTTTGCTTTATTGGGGGGGTCTGGGGAGGGGGTCAGAAAACCAGTCAGTATCTGGTGTGACCACCATTTGCCTCATGCAGACCAACACATCTCCTTTGCATAGAGTTGATCAGGTTGTTGATTGTGGCCTGTGGAATGTTGGTCCACTCCTCTTCAATGGCTGTGCGAAGTTGCTGGATATTGGCAGGAAGTGGAACACATTGTTGTATACGCTGATCCAGAGCATCCCAAACATGCTCAATGGGTGACATGTCCGGTGAGTATGCTGGCCATGCAAGAACTGGGATGTTTTCATCAGCAACAATGGGCCTCAGGATCTCGTCACGGTATCTCTGTGCATTCAAAATGCCATCAATAAAATGCACCTGTGTTCATTGTCCATAACATACGCCTGCCCATACCATATCCCCACCACCACCATGGGCCACTCGATCCACAACGTTGACATCAGCAAACCGCTCAGCCACACGATGCCACACACACTGTCTGCCATCTGCCCTGAACAGTGAAAACCGGGATTCATCCGTGAAGAGAACACCTCTCCAACATGCCAGACGCCATTGAATGTGAGCACTTGCCCACTCAAGTCGGTTACGATGAACTGCAGTCAGGTCGAGACCCCGATGAGGACGACGAGCATGCAGATGAGCTTCCCTGAGACGGTTTCTGACAGTTTGTGCAGAAATTCTTTGGTTATGCAAACTGATTGTTGCAGCAGCTGTCTGGGCGGCTGGTCTCAGACGATCTTGGAGGTGAACATGCTGGATGTGGAGGTCCTGGGCTGATGTGGTTACACATGGTATGCGGTTGTGAGGCCGGTTGGATGTACTGCCAAACTGTCTGAAACGCCTTTGGTAGAGAAATGAACGTGCTGACGTATTGCGGTAAGCGAGTTGTGTCATTTCTGGTGTTTCTGTGACAGCGTCTCTGTACTGCTCTGGTGAATTCCACTTGCCTGCTTTCTCACCTCAGTTGCTTTAACGCTGCTTTTACGTCTACTTCAAGTCATAACCCACACTGGTTCTGTTTAAGCACCTATAGCTCTCCTCCTTTCTACGACTTTCTCGCTAATCTCTTAGCTGTTGTTTGCACGCTCTTAGCCTTGTTAGCTACATTAGCTTAGCCATGACTTCTCCTTCTCCTGCTCTTTCCTGCTCGGTGTGTCAAATGTTCAGTTATGCCTCTGCCTCCTTTAGCGACAGTGGTAATTGTAACAAGTGTAGCTTATTTGCTGCCTTGGAGGCGAGGCTTAGTGAATTAGAAGCGCGGCTCCGCACCATGGAAAACCATTCAGCAGCTGCGGTAGTTAGCCAGCCCCCTGTAGCCGGTGTGGAGCCACATAGCATAGCCTTAGCCTCTGCTAACTGTCCTCCGGTAACTCCCGTTCAGCCGGGAGGTTGGGTTACGGTTCGCCAGAAGCATAGCTCCAAGCCGAAGCCCACGGCTCACCACCAGCCTGTTCACGTTTCCAACCGCTTTTCCCCACTCAGCGACACACCCGCTGAGGATAAAACTCTGGTTATTGGCAGCTCTATTCTGAGAAACGTGAAGTTAGCAACACCAGCGGCCATAGTCAAATGTATTCCTGGGGCCAGAGCAGGCGACACTGAATCAAATTTAAAGCTGCTGGCTAAAGCTAAACGTAGATTCAGTAAGATTGTTATTCACGTTGGCGGCAATGACACCCGGTTACGCCAATCGGAGGTCACTAAAATTAATATTGCCTCAGTGTGTGAATATGCAAAAACGATGTCTGACTCCGTAGTTTTCTCTGGACCCCTCCCAAATCTGACCAGTGATGACATGTTTAGCCGCATGTCATCATTTAACCGCTGGCTGTCCAGGTGGTGTCCAGCAAACGATGTGGGTTTTGTTAATAATTGGCAAACTTTCTGGGGAAAACCTGGTCTTATTAGGAGAGACGGCATTCATCCCACTTTGGATGGAGCTGCTCTCATTTCTGGGAACCTGGCAAACTTTATTAGTAATTTAAATCCCTGACAACCCAGAGTTGAGACCAGGACTCGGAGACGCAGTCCTAAACGCCTCTCTGAGCTTCTAGTTCAGTTACCCAGCCATAGTTTTAATAGTTTTATACAAACGGTGTCTGTCCCCCGACCGCCTAAATTATCTAAATCTAAAATTAAACAAAGAGGAGTTGTGCATAACAACCTCATAAAAATTAAAACCTCTTCTGTGACAGAAAGACAAAACAGGAGAATTAAATGCGGACTGTTAAATATCAGGTCTCTATCGTCTAAAGCAGTATTAGTCAACGAATTAATATCAGATAATCATATTGATTTACTCAGTCTTACTGAAACCTGGCTGTGTCAAGATGAATATGTCAGTCTAAATGAGTCCACTCCTCCCAGTCATAATAATACCCACATTCCTCGAGGCAGCGGCCGAGGAGGGGGAGTTGCAGCCATTTTTAACTCTAGCCTGTTAATCAGCCCTAAACCTAAACTAGATTATAATTCATTTGAAAGCCTCGTTCTTAGTCTTTTACATCCGACCTGGAAAACCTCGCAGCCACTTTTATTTGTTATAGTGTACCGTGCTCCTGGCCCGTATTCTGAATTTTTATCTGAATTCTCAGAGTTTTTATCCAGTTTAGTTCTTAAATCAGATAAAGTTATTACTGTAGGCGATTTTAACATTCATGTTGACGTTGATAATGACTCCCTGGCTACCGCGTTTATCTCATTATTAGACTCCATTGGCTTCAGTCAGGGTGTACATGAACCTACTCATTGTTTTAACCATACCCTCGATCTAGTTCTGACGTATGGAATTGAAATTGATAACCTAAAAGTTTTCCACAGAATCCTCGCTATCGGATCATTATCTGATTACTTTTGATTTCTTTTACTCGATTACACGCCACTCAGCAACAGTTACTATACTAGATGTTTATCAGATAGTGCTGTCGCAAAACTTAAGGAAAAGATTACTTCGTCGTTAAATTCAATACCAATACCTTCAGTAACAGAGGTTCCGACTTTAACCTCTCCCGAATTGATCATTTTGTTGATAGCACCGAGGCTCGCTACGAACAACGCCGACTCTGTAGCTCCACTTAAAAAGAAGTTAACAAAGCACAGAAAGTTCGCTCCTTGGTATAACTCTCAAACCCGTAAGTTAAAACAAATATCGCAAAACTTTGAAAGGAATTGGCGATTAACCAAACTGGAAGAATCTCGTTTAATCTGGACAGACAGTCTCAAAACTTATAAGAGGGGCCTCCGCAATGCCAGAGCAAACTATTACTCAGCTCTAATAGAAGACAATAAGAACAACCCCAGGTTTCTTTTCAGCACTGTAGCCAGGCTGACTGAGAGTCAGAGCTCTGTTGAGCCTTGTATTCCCTTAGCCCTTAGCAGTAATGATTTTATGAGCTTTTTTAATGACAAAATTCTAACTATTAGAGGCAAAATTCATGACCTCCTGCCCTCAGATAGTACCTATCTAACCTCAAACACAGCTGTAAAATCTAATATATATTTAGATTGCTTCTCCCCAATTTCTCTTCAAGAATTGACTGCAGTGATTTCTTCATCCAAATCATCAATGTGTCTCTTAGACCCCATCCCAACTAGGCTACTTAAGGAGGATTTTCCTTTAGTTAACACTCATATATTAGATATGATCAATATATCCTTATTAACAGGCTATGTACCACAGTCTTTTAAGACAGCTGTAATTAAACCTCTACTAAAAAAGCCCACCCTGGATCCAGAGGTGTTAGCCAACTATAGACCAATATCTAATCTTCCCTTTATGTCAAAGATCCTTGAGAAAGTAGTCGCAGACCAGCTGTGTGATTTTCTCCAGGATAATAATTTATTTGAGGAATTTCAGTCAGGATTTAGAGTGCATCATAGCACTGAGACAGCTCTAGTTAAAATTACAAATGACCTTCTGATTGCTTCAGACAAAGGACTCGTCTCTGTACTTGTTTTATTAGATCTTAGTGCGGCGTTTGACACAATTGACCATCAAATTCTGCTGCAGAGACTGGATCACTTAATTGGCTTAAAAGGTTCAGCACTGAGCTGGTTTAAATCTTATTTATCTGATCGTTTTCAATTTGTTGACGTTCACAATGAACCATCCTTACATACTAAAGTTTGTTTTGGAGTTCCGCAAGGTTCTGTGCTCGGACCAATCCTGTTTACTCTATATATGCTTCCTTTAGGTAACATCATTAGAAATCACTCTATAAATTTCCATTGTTATGCGGATGATACTCAGTTGTATTTATCAATGAAGCCAGAAGAAAGCAATCAATTAACTAAACTCCATAACTGCCTTAAAGACATAACAACTTGGATGAGCACCAATTTCCTGATGTTAAATTCAGACAAAACTGAAGTTATTGTTCTTGGCCCCAAACAACTCAGAGACTCTTTGTCTGATGACATAGTTTCTCTAGATGGCATTGCTCTGGCCCCTGCCACTACCGTAAGAAAACTCGGAGTAACATTTGATCAAGATTTGTCTATTAATTCTCAATTAAATCAAACCTCACGGACTGCATTTTTTCATCTGCGTAATATTAAAAATTAGGCCTATCCTGACCAAAAGATGCAGAAAAATTGGTCCACGCTTTTGTTACCTCAAGGCTGGATTATTGTAACTCTCTATTATCAGGTAGCTCTAGTAAGTCCTTAAAAACTCTCCAGCTAATTCAGAATGCAGCAGCACGTGTACTAACAGGAACTAAGAAACGCGATCATATCTCTCCTGTTTTAGCTTCTCTGCACTGGCTACCTGTAAAATCCAGAATTGAATTTAAAATCCTACTGTTAACTTATAAAGCTCTAAATGGTCAAGCTCCGTCATATCTTAGAGAGCTCATAGTACCATATTATCCCACCAGAACACTGCGCTCTGAGAACGCAGGGTTACTCGTGGTCCCTAAAGTCTCCAAAAGTAGATCAGGAGCCAGAGCCTTTAGCTATCAGGCTCCTCTCCTGTGGAATCATCTTCCTGTTACGGTCCGGGAGGCAGACACCGTCTCCACATTTAAGACTAGACTTAAGACTTTTCTCTTTGATAAAGCTTATAGTTAGGGCTGGCTCAGGCTTGCCCTGTACCAGCCCTTAGTTAGGCTGACTTAGGCCTAGTCTGCCGGAGGACCCCTCTATAATACACCAGGCCCCTTCTCTCCTTCTCTCTCGTATCCTATTACTGCATCTAGCTAACCCGCCATTCTGGATGTCACTAACTCGGCTTCTTCTCCGAGCCTTTGTGCTCCACTGTCTCTCAGATTAACTCATATCACAGCGGTGCCTGGACAGCGTGACGTGTGTGGTTGTGCTGCTGCCGTGGTCCTGCCAGATGCCTCCTGCTGCTGCTGCCATCATTAGTCATTAGTCATACTTCTTCTGTTATTATACACATATGACTATTGTCACACATGTATACTGCCAGATATTAATACATACTTTCAACATATTGTACCACAGTAACCAGAACTATAACTATAATATTATTACTTTCATTAATGTTGTTGTAAGATACTGTCATTACCTGCATCTCTCTCTCTCTCTCTCTCTCTGTGTCATATGGACTACTGTTAATTTATCATGTTGATCTGTTCTGTACGACATCTATTGCACGTCTGTCCGTCCTGGAAGAGGGATCCCTCCTCAGTTGCTCTTCCTGAGGTTTCTACCGTTTTTTTGGGGAGTTTTTCCTTATCCGCTGTGAGGGTCTTAAGGACAGAGGGATGTCGTATGCTGTAAAGCCCTGTGAGGCAAATTGTGATTTGTGATATTGGGCTTTATAAATAAAATTGATTGACTGATTGATTGAACATTCAATTCATGAGCAACAGCTCTGGTGAACCTTGCTGCAGTCAGCATGCCAATTGCACGCTCCCTCAAAACTTGCAACATCTGTGGCATTGTGCTGTGTGATAAAACTGAACATTTTAGAGTGGCCTTTTATTGTGGCCAGCCTAAGGTGCAACACACACTGCCGCCGGCGCGGCGCTGTGGCCGTCAAGTGCCGCCCCCCAACACACACTGGCAGCGGCGCGCAGCGGCACCGTCGACGTGTATTTCCCACCCCAGCCCGCTAGGTGGCTGTACCTACACTAGTTGCCAACAGTTGCCAACTGCTAGTAATGGAAGAAGAAGAGGAAAAACTTTGAGGCAACGACAACTTGGATTTCACAGGTGAGTTGGAGTTTCTTATCAAAGTCGTCTTATTAAAAATTTGAAACAACCGGAGTTGATACTACGGCGGCCGAAAAGTACATAAAAGGCTTTTCTCGCAGCGCTGTTTCCAGCGCCGGCCACGCTGGAAATAGAGCAGTGGGCTGAAGCAGAGCGGCGCGGCGCGTCGGCCGGCGCCAGTGTGGGTTGGTTCATAGAATATAATGGAGGCGGGCGTTTTGACGCGCAGCGTAAGGCGGCGGTGTGTGTTGCATTTAAGGCACACCTGTGCAATATTCATGCTGTCTAATCAGCATCTTGGTATGCCACATCTGTGAGGTGGGATGGATTATCTCGGCAAAGGAGAAGTGCTCACTAACACAGATTTAGACAGATTCGTGAACAATATTTGAGGTAAATGGTCTTTTGTGTATGTAGAAAAAGTTTTAGATCTTTGAGTCCAGCTCACGAAAAATGGGAGCAAAAACAAAAGTGGTGCATTTATATTTTTGTTCAGTGTGTATATGTGTGTGTGTGTATATATATATATATATATATATATATGTATATATATATACACAAGGTGAAATAACTAAAAACATGTTTTATATACAGTACAGGCCAAAAGTTTGGACACACCTTCTCATTCAATGCGTTTTCTTTATTTTCATGACTATTTACATTGTAGATTCTCACTGAAGGCATCAAAACTATGAATGAACACATGTGGAGTTATGTACTTAACAAAAAAAGGTGAAATAACTGAAAACATGTTTTATATTCTAGTTTCTTCAAAATAGCCACCCTTTGCTCTGATTACTGCTTTGCACACTCTTGGCATTCTCTCCATGAGCTTCAAGAGGTAGTCACCTGAAATGGTTTTCCAACAGTCTTGAAGGAGTTCCCAGAGGTGTTTAGCACTTGTTGGCCCCTTTGCCTTCACTCATGGTCCAGCTCACCCCAAACCATCTCGATTGGGTTCAGGTCCGTGACTGTGGAGGCCAGGTCATCTGCCGCAGCACTCCATCACTCTCCTTCTTGGTCAAATAGCCCTTACACAGCCTGGAGGTGTGTTTGGGGTCATTGTCCTGTTGAAAAATAAAGCGATCGTCCAACTAAACGAAACCGATGGGATGTGGCATGTCGCTGCAGGATGCTGTGGTAGCCATGCTGGTTCAGTGTGCCTTCAATTTTGAATAAATCCCCAACAGTGTCACCAGCAAAACACCCCCACACCATCACACCTCCTCCACCATGCTTCACAGTGGGAACCAGGCATGTGGAATCCATCCGTTCACCTTTACTGCGTCTCACAAAGACACGTCCGTTGTAACCAAATAACTCAAATTTGGACTCATCAGACCAAAGCACAGATTTCCACTGGTCTAATGTCCATTCCTTGTGTTTCTTGGCCCAAACAAATCTCTTCTGCTTGTTGCCTCTCCTTAGCAGTGGTTTCCTAGCAGCTATTTGACCATGAAGGCCTGATTCGCGCAGTCTCCTCTTAACAGTTGTTCTAGAGATGGGTCTGCTGCTAGAACTCTGTGTGGCATTCATCTGGTCTCTGATCTGAGCTGCTGTTAACTTGCGATTTCTGAGGCTGGTGACTCGGATGAACTTATCCTCAGAAGCAGAGGTGACTCTTGGTCTTCCTTTCCTGGGTCGGTCCTCATGTGTGCCAGTTTCGTTGTAGCGCTTGACGGTTTTTGCGACTCCACTTGGGGACACATTTAAAGTTTTTGCAATTTTCCGGACTGACTGACCTTCATTTCTTAAAGTAATGATGGCCACTCGTTTTTCTTTAGTTAGCTGATTGGTTCTTGCCATAATATGAAATTTAACAGTTGTCCAATAGGGCTGTCGGCTGTGTATTAACCTGACTTCTGCACAACACAGCTGATGGTCCCAACCCCATTGATAAAGCAAGAAATTCCACTAATTAACCCTGATAAGGCACACCTGTGAAGTGGAAACCATTTCAGGTGACTACCTCTTGAAGCTCATGGAGAGAATGCCAAGAGTGTGCAAAGCAGTAATCAGAGCAAAGGGTGGCTATTTTGAAGAAACTAGAATATAAAACATGTTTTCAGTTATTTCACCTTTTTTTGTTAAGTACATAACTCCACATGTGTTCATTCATAGTTTTGATGCCTTCAGTGAGAATCTACAATGTAAATAGTCATGAAAATAAAGAAAACGCATTGAATGAGAAGGTGTGTCCAAACTTTTGGCCTGTACTGTATATATATATATATATATATATATATACACACATATATATTTATATATACATATAGAGAGAGACAGAAATTCACGAGTATGGGCGAGGTAAAAAATGAACTACACGCACGCAAGCAGCGGGTGAGAACAAAAATATATTTTTTAATTTTCAGAATAAAACAAATGAAAAAGATGTGCAGTGTATGCATAACATTTTGACATCTATATCACTGTTATCAAGCTACACCTCCTTTTATTTTGAAAGTCAGTGACACAAGTATTTTAACCCTGTCGTCACATTCGTCACCAACGGGGAGGACTCCAGCCATCTAACTTTGCATCCTGTCGGGTTAGGTTCAGGTTCGGCCCACTTGACATGCTACTGTGTTGTGCTATAGCCTATTCAAGTGCTGAAATTTGTTATTTACGTGACAACGCCTGAACGCAGGCTCCACTCCAATTGAGTGCGTGTACAGTGCCGCTGTGCAACCGCTGTGTTTGACTGTGCGTAAAAGCAGTCTTTTGATGGTCATTTACACACTGTCCACAACAATAACTATGTCAGGTAACAAACTGCGTCGGGGTTCGGGTTGGGTTTGGACCCCGTGTGCGCATCGGGGCAGAACCCTGCCATGCGCTATACAGAGAGCAGAGAAGAATTGTAAATGCGTGACCATGTAGAGACAGAAATAACATGCCATCATGTAAATAATATAACACAAGGCTATTTAGTTTGTTTAATAAAAGGACAAGGTATAGACCTGTTCTATAGGAAAGGTATCCTTAAATGACTTCTGTTGTGATCTGGCGCCATAAAGACAATAAAATTAAATAAAATTAATTTGACCTTCAAGGGGGGCCGCAGACTCTGCTGGGAGCGGAGGGGACCTGATATAATGTTAGGGGAAACACTGGTTTTCAACATGCCGGCATCTAGCACAGCCAGTGAAAGAGGAACTTCCTCTGCCAGATTTGTAATTCAAGAATGGAGAGCTCAGTTTAATGTGAGTGACTGTAGCCTGTGTGTGTTTAATCACAGGTGTGGGCCGATGTGGCTTTGACATAAAGCGGGTAGCAGGTCGGTTCTGGTACTGAGCTTTATGGGTACGGGCTGTGCAGGACTCTGAGGCACCTTAGTTGCTTGCTTTGACAAAACAACCGTGCTTATAAAGTAGCACATGGACTTAATTAGCTGAGGTATTTTAAGTGGTAACGCTCTAGTGGTATAAGTGAGAGAAGGGGAGGAGGTATGTGCTTTTTTGGTGAATAAGGACTGGACTAAAGCAAACCTCACGGACTGCATTTTTTCATCTGCGTAATATTGCGAAAATTAGGCCTATCCTGACCCGAAAAGATGCAGAAAAATTGGTCCACGCTTTTGTTACCTCAAGGCTGGATTATTGTAACTCTCTATTATCAGGTAGCTCTAGTAAGTCCTTAAAAACTCTCCAGCTAATTCAGAATGCAGCAGCACGTGTACTAACAGGAACTAAGAAACGCGATCATATCTCTCCTGTTTTAGCTTCTCTGCACTGGCTCCCTGTAAAATCCAGAATTGAATTTAAAATCCTACTGTTAACTTATAAAGCTCTAAATGGTCAAGCTCCGTCATATCTTAGAGAGCTCATAGTGCCTTATTATCCCACCAGAACACTGTGCTCTGAGAACGCAGGGTTACTCGTGGTCCCTAAAGTCTCCAAAAGTAGATCAGGAGCCAGAGCCTTTAGCTATCAGGCTCCTCTCCTGTGGAATCATCTTCCTGTTACGGTCCGGGAGGCAGACACCGTCTCCACATTTAAGACTAGACTTAAGACTTTCCTCTTTGATAAAGCTTATAGTTAGGGCTGGCTCAGGCTTGCCCTGTACCAGCCCTTAGTTAGGCTGACTTAGGCCTAGTCTGCCGGAGGACCCCTCTATAATACACCAGGCCCCTTCTCTCCTTCTCTCTCTCTCTCGTATCCTATTACTGCATCTAGCTAACCCGGCCATTCTGGATGTCACTAACTCGGCTTCTTCTCCGGAGCCTTTGTGCTCCACTGTCTCTCAGATTAACTCATATCACAGCGGTGCCTGGACAGCGTGACGTGTGTGGTTGTGCTGCTGCCGTGGTCCTGCCAGATGCCTCCTGCTGCTGCTGCCATCATTAGTCATTAGTCATACTTCTTCTGTTATTATACACATATGACTATTGTCACACATGTATACTGCCAGGTATTAATACATACTTTCAACATATTGTACCACAGTAACCAGAAATATAACTATAATATTATTACTTTCATTAATGTTGTTGTAAGATACTGTCATTACCTGCATCTCTCTCTCTCGCTCTCTCTCTCTCGCTCTCTCTCTCTCTCTCTCTCCCTGTGTCATATGGATTACTGTTAATTTATCATGTTGATCTGTTCTGTACGACATCTATTGCACGTCTGTCCGTCCTGGAAGAGGGATCCCTCCTCAGTTGCTCTTCCTGAGGTTTCTACCGTTTTTTTTCCCCCGTTAAAGGGGTTTTTTTGGGGAGTTTTTCCTTATCCGCTGTGAGAGTCTTAAGGACAGAGGGATGTCGTATGCTGTAAAGCCCTGTGAGGCAAATTGTGATTTGTGATATTGGGCTTTATAAATAAAATTGATTGATTGATTGATTGACTGTCAGTGGGAATGTGAGGTACTGTTCTGTTCCTGCTCGCTCTGCACCACAAGGAAAAAAATCACTCTGGGTCACTGCTGTACACCGTTCAGAGGCAGCTGCAGAGCAGTGGTGCCCATGTGTGGGAGGAGCAACCAAACAAACAAACTACGATGCATGTCTAATCAGAGTCTAGAGCAAGTTCCAGGACACCACCATCTATGTCACAGCCTACATGCATTCTGTTACATAAAAGCAGTGCATTTGGGCTTTAAGATTTTTCAAGCAATTTATTTCATATTTCTGATTTTCAGTAATCAGTGTTTTCGCTACATTCATTTAGCAGCGGCATGCTCACCGCTTCCCTCCGCCACCCCCTCATGCTCTACTTATGAAGGGACATGTCAGGGGAGGAGGGTGGCTGGTTGATTTTTATTTCATTTATTTATTTTATTTTGATCCCCCTATGTTAATCACTTATTGATGCTGTTTTTGAAAGATGAATAAGTCAATAAGTAATTTATTCCATTGAAATATCATTGATGTATTATAGAAAAGTGATTTATCTTTTTATAAATGACAAAAGGCACATCTGCCTCATTTTTGCTGTGGTATCCTGATACTACTCAAAACCGTGATACTTTCACTTGTATCGTACCATGGGTCCCAATTTTGGTACCGTGACAACACTAATCTGGAGGGGGTTCATCTGCAAAAATTAATGAAAAACTAAAAAATGGCATTCGGTATTCGGTACTCAGTATTCGGCCAAGCGTTTAATATTATTTGGCTTCGGCCACAAATTTTCATTTCGGTGCATCCCTACTCCTACTGGAAATAACGTAATTCACGGGATCTTGAAAGTGACATCATCACTGGAGCACCAGGTCAGAGTCTGTCGTCTTGAAGAATAGGGCAGCGAACCAGAGAAAAGAAAAAGGTAGATTTTATTAGCTGAAGATAACTTATAATATCAATATCAATGTTTCAGAGAGAGAGAGACAGAAAGAGAAAAAGAAAGACAGAGACAGAGACAGTCCAACACAGAAACAACATTCAAACATGCGGTTTATCAGAATCAAACACTTTAGTATTTCACATCCACCCCCGCTGCTGAAAAAAATCCTAGAGGAAACACTGGTAATGCTTTGAAAGGCATTTCAACTGTCAGCATTCATACTGCATTTTCTGCCTGAAATGCATTTCTAGTTTAACATGTTAATCTTATGTCTGAAAAGGCAGCCTTGTCACATTTATGTAAAAATCACAATGGAAATCTTGAAGGTTGTATTTAGCAACTTTTCCATAACACTTCCGACACAGTGCAAGTCTGTAGTGAATGCTGACAGACTAACAAACACCATAGCAGCACGAGATGAAACAAGCAGAGAGAGTTCTTCTTGTTCAGCCTCCAAAATCACTGTAATAAAAGTAATATTTAAATCTTCATCTCATATGCACTCAGAAAATAAAATCAGCTAAAGAAGCATTGTGAAAGAGCCAAATTTAAGCTGTTAAGGAGATTTCTTTTCAGATCAGATCATCAGGCAGACTCCTACGATGGACAGTTTGGTCATCTGCCTTGTGGAAAAGGGCTGTAGGAGATCTGGACCTTATTAATGACCAGGGTTATGAGTACCAGCCACCAGCCAAACGCAGGTAAAATAAGGAAGTAGCTGCTACATTTGATTTGATAGATTTTGGAATCAACCAGGCACAGTGGCAGGTGGACAGAACACACTAACATTTACTGTTAACATACATGGAAAATGTACTCTCACATACTCAGGGTTTTCCCTGCATAGAAAATATTTTGATGGCTGCCAAAGCTGTTTTAGCCCTCTGCTAATGGAAAATCCCCTCTGCCAAAGAGGGGTGTGGGAGTGGGGAAGGAAGGGGAAAAAAAAAAAAAAAAAATTCAAATCTCAGTGCAACCACTTATAGTTCAATCACCATGGTTCAGACCAATAACGAGAGCCTGGTGACGCGACGTTAGACCAATAATAATTGAGTTATTTGATTCTTCAAAGATCAAAGTAACGTGTTGAGCCCCAAGCTAAGCGTCAGCTCAGAACACAGGTGCTAGTGCATTCACTGCCAGCCTGGTGACAAGCGAGATCATGTTTCGGTCCTGAGGTGCTACTACAGTAACATAACGAGTTTATATAACTCCATCGCTGTCTGTCTCTGCTGTGCTGCACAACTTTATATTCATTGGATTAAAATGTGCTATACGTGATATGTATTGTTATCGGGATATGAAATTACCTATATCGGGATATGAGATTTTGGTCATATCGCCCAGCCCTAATGTATTGTATTATTTGGACCTTTCTCGTCTAATAGAGAAGATATGGCATCGCTTAATACATTTGCACTATGCAAATGCGAAGCACGCGCCACAGACATCACCACCAAAGCCCCTTTCTGAGCCAGGGAAAACCCTGATTATGTTACAGTAAATCTTTATGTTTGCTGTCATATGACGTTCTACAGAGGTTATAGTGGATGTTATTTGGTGAACAGTAATGGCCAATAAGGTGTGCTGAAATTGACAAGTGATGTGTGTCAGATGAGCATATGCATAAATAAAAACTTCCTCCACAGAAGGAGTGAGTTCCAGTCGCAGTAGGACTGATGCCCCACTGTGTATTTATTCCTCCGCAATTTATGTTCGGTCTAGCACTAGGTACGCACGTGAGGATCATTGAGCAAATCATCTCTGCTAACAGGTTATGGGCCCAGAGTTAACTGGAGAGATTTTCCAGCGATCCACCACCAAGAGAAAAGTCGCGATGTATAGCGTGTCCGGTAAATTAGCATGCTAAGCTAGCGCCATGCAAAGACGGGTTTCTGAGTCAAGTGGCTGATGGTCACGGCTAGTATTTGATAAAGCTTATAGTTAGGGCCGGCTTAGGCTTGCCCTGTACCAGCTCCTAGTTAGGCTGACTTAGGCCTAGTCTGCCGGAGGACCCCCCTATAATACACCAGGCACCTTCTCTCCTTCTCTCTCTCTCTCTCGTATCCTATTACTGCATCTTGCTAACTCGGCCATTCTGGATGTCAGTAACTCGGCTTCTTCTCTGGAGCCTTTGTGCTCCACTATCTCTCAGGTTAACTCATATTGCAGCGGTGCCTAGATAGCGTGACATGTGTGGTTGTGCTGCTGCCGTGGTCCTGCTAGATGCCTCCTGCTGCTGCCATCATTAGTCATTAGTCATACTTCTACTGTTACTATACACATATGATTATTATCACACATGTATACTGCCAGATACTAATATATACTTTCAACATATTGTACCACAGTAGCCAGAACTATAACGATAATATTATTACTTTCATTAATGTTGTTGTAAGCTACTGTCGTTACCATCTGTCCTGCATCTCTCTCTCTCTCTCTCTCTCTCTCTCTCTCATTGTGTCATACGGATTACTGTTAATTTATTATGTTGATCTGTTCTGTACGACATCTATTGCACGTCTGTCCGTCCTGGAAGAGGGATCCCTCCTCAGTTGCTATTCCTGAGGTTTCTACCGTTTTTTTTCCCCCGTTAAAGGGGTTTTTTTGGGGAGTTTTTCCTTATCCGCTGTGAGGGTCCAAAGGACAGAGGGATGTTGTATGCTGTAAAGCCCTGTGAGGCAAATTGTGATTTGTGATCTTGGGCTTTATAAATAAAATTGATTGATTGATTGATTGATTTTATGGAGATGAAAAGAACTATGAACTGTAGGAAACGAAGTTTTTGGGCCATCTTCGGTTGCAAGGGCTAAAGCACACCATTTTAATTGAGCAAAATGCCGAAGCATATGCAGAATTAATTCAGTTTCTGGATGATAAAAGTTTGTCACTCATAATGAGAGATGCAGTGGAAATTGGCCAAAAAGTGCTACAAATTTGAGAGACTATTATGCTGGAAAGGGGAAACCCAGGGTAATAAGCCTGTATACTGAACTGACTTCACTTCAAAAGTCAAGTGGCCAGAGTGTGACACTATCACAGCATTGAGAAACACGGGTGAGACATTAACCCATTTAGACTGGATGCAGCATTTATGTGTATATACCTTTAAGACCGGGTGCAGCATTTGCGTACTTCTACCTTTAAGACCGGATGTGACGTGTGTGTGTTTTAGGTGACGTTGTCGTTTTTAGACACATGACGGATGAAATGCATTGTGATTCGCTGAAATACATGTGTGGGAGGCAAAATGCACTATGGGATATGTTATTCTTTTAGCCTCTTAGCCTTCATGTGGAAAAGTTATGGATAGAAAGTTTTTAAAGGTGTGCAGTGGCGGTGACAATGGCTGACAACGTGAGCGAGGGAAGCGACACTGAGGCAGAGTACAGCAGCTTCTTAGAGGACAACAACAGCAATGAACTGGATGAAAATAACAATGAAATAGAAGATTATGACGACCCAGACTATGATGTGAATGCTGACCCGCTAGCCAAGGCTCAGTGGGTGAGAGATATGTTTGAAGCGGATGACAAGGAGGAGGAGGATTTTGGCGACTTTGCTGGATTTCAAGATGACTGGAAAACTGAGGACTATCACCCACGTCGAAAAAGTGAGTATCGCCGCAAGCCAGGGGTAAAGATTAACCTGCCTGACGATGCAACGCCATTACAGGTGTTTTCCAAGATTTTCACGGAGGACTTGTGGTTGCGACTTGTGACGGAGACAAACGTGTATGCAGAACAAAGCAGGAGTGACACTCCATCCAGCAGCAAATGGACACCGGTAACGGTGAGAGAAATGAAAACCTTCATTGGGCTGTGTATCACTATGGGCATACTTCAGCTGCCAGCCAGAAGAGACTATTGGCGGCAGAAAAAGTGGCTTTTTCAGACGTGTACCCAAATCCATGCCAAGGGACAGATTTGCAATGATCTGGAGGTAAGAATAATGATGATGATGATGGTAATAAATGATGATTAATAATAATTAGTTACAACGTGCTTTACAGAAAAAGATAAAACAATGCAGATAAGAAATGATGATAATGATGTCTGATGATAGATAATAATGGTAAAAAGTGATAATGATGATTATTATGACGATTATAATAAGTGATGATGATGATGATAATGTCTGATGATGAATAAAATAACAAATATAAGTACAATAACAACGACAATGACGATAAGAAATGATGATAATGATGTCTGATGATAGCCAATAATGGTAAAAAGTGATTATGATAAAATAACAAATATAAATAACTAACAGTAACAACGAAACACATGCTGGCACTACAACTTCGGTTTGGTTGCGCTCTTGCTTCCTTCTCTTCACTGACCCTTTCTCAGTGGGATCATGGTAATTAGACAGTACCATGACTGCCTTGGTGTCCTGCAAAATGCAGAAAGTCAGGTCGTCCTTCTGAGCCACTTTGAATTCATGTTTGCCCAGCGATGTTTGCTTGGTCAGCATTTTGTTTTTTGGGAGTCCCTTTCTGTTTGCACGGACAGTGCCGCAGGCATTCAGTCCCTTGTTCTTCATGTCCTGGAAAAGCTCCACCCCTGAGTAGAAGTTGTCCATATAAATTGACAGATGAGACCCATAATAGGGTGTAGTTAGATCCATGACAACTCGGTGAGTGAGACCCTTCTCCTGTGTCCCCTCACGCCCAGTGTAGACTTGGAAGTTGGCAACATAGCCAGTGGAGGTCTCTGCCATGACCCACACCTTCACACCCCATTTTGTTGGTTTGACGGGCAGATATTGACGGAAGGCGAGTCTTCCCTTGAACTTCACCATGCTATCATCTACTGTCACAAAGCCATTCACCTCGTAGAGCGACTGAAACTGAGTGGTGAGGTAGTCGAGAAATCATCTCAGTTTCCACAGCTTGTCAGAGCGGTCCACGTCATCTGCGAAGTTATCTTGTAGGTGGAGATACCTGAAAATGCACAAAAGTATTCACACGGGTAACAATATTATTATCATTATTATTTTTATTATTAACAACAAATTATGACAAGTAAAAATGTGTCTTATATGCTTTCATCCAAAGCAACTTACGTACTTACCTGTGTGAATACTTATGTGCATTTTCAGGTATCTCCACCTACAAGATAACTTAGCAGATGACGTGGACCGCTCTGACAAGCAAACTAAATACTTAGCTTTGGCGAAGCCAACTAATCAATGACCTAACTGCAATCTATCACAACAATAACTCAGTAAACAGCATCAAATTACATACAACAAGTTAAACAGTCTTGCTTAGCCTGTAAAGCTGTGATAAGCTATGCCCAGTTGTTACATTACTGATCCTTGAATGGATGGAAGAAAGAGTCACTTGGTGGTGTGCTGCTTTGTTAGGCCGGCAGAAGGCTGGGAAGGTGTGGTTTCAGCTGCAGTCTTTGTTGTGTCCTTTGTTCCAAAGGTTCTGATCCGAGGAAGCTGGTCGCTCAGGGTCCTTGCAGAGTTAGACGCTGGGTGCTAACTCACTTAGTTCCTTGTTGCTGGAAAGCTAGTTGCAATGGCCTTGTGTTTGCAACAGAGTCTGTGATCAGTTGCCCTCCTTTTAGTGGTTTGGGGCTATGGAGCCAGAGTCTGGGCCTCTGGGCGGTTCCAGGCCCAGCTGGAGAGAGGTGTGAGCTGTTGAAGCTCCAGGGCAAGAAAAGGGGGAGAGATCTGAAGGGAGCAAACCTTGTACAGATGCCTGTGACATCACAGAGTCACATGTCGCTGTAAAGCTCCAATCAAGTTTTGGGACTTGAGTCTCACTGAGGTGTGAGGTGAGATCTCCTGTGGAGATGGGTGTCGCATAGCCATCTTTGTTTGGAGAACAAAAAGCATGCAGAGGAAAAAGCTCTTAAATCTCCAGTTATGATTTTACCAAATAAAAAGTCATCTGTGGTCCTGTGAATCCCAACATTAGTATTGGATCTTTTTCTGGTTGACCTATTACATCACAGACCAAACAATCGACAAACAAGTTAGCAAACTGTTATCATGGTAGACAACCTTACAGCTCTTTACAGCTCTGCACATTCCTTCTGTCAAAAAAATACAACGCTCTGGATGTAGATGTCGCCTGGTTGTTACCGCCTTCTTCTTATGTTATACATTTAATGCTTATCGACTTCCAGGTCAAAGCCCAGGGCGGAAACTGTGAGAGCATGCACAGAACGCCTAGGAATATTTCAACTACCAATCGCATTATCTGGGTGTGTTGGTCCCGCTTTGAGAAATTCAATTTAGTGTGATTTCAGTTGGACTAATACTATAAATCCATTTTCTCTGATGTCATGTGTAGTGTAATATTTACTGAAGTGTTTATATTGTACATTTAAGTTGACTTTTAAAGATACGTGTTGAAGCAATGTACTCTGTGCACTGACAAGACACACACTAGTTTATTATTTCATGTATTCCTATGACACACATATACACTCATTGAGCACTTAAGCATTGTGGTGGAGAAGTACCTTGGATTAAAAATAGCATGAGGATGGGCTCAGAAACACTGGTGGAAAGTTAGGGGAATTCCAGCTTGTCCTGATATGACTCTGGTAAGAAGAGGTGGTCTTAGACTGCCCAGAAAAGCATTACACAGTGAAATTGGCTCCAAGGGAGAAAAGGAGAGAGGGGATACTATTACAGTTGCAATCAAATTTATTCAACAACCACTGCATATTAGGCTTATTGGCAAAATATACAATTTCTCAGCTGTTTGCAATAAACAAATTACACAATAACTGTTTAAGTAGTTCAATGAAACTAATATTACAAGGGTTTTGATCCAAATTCAGAACAAAATGGTACTTTTAATGACTACTGCAGTCTCAAAATTATTCAACCCCTTCATGACAAGCATCTTCAGTACTTAGTAGAGCACCCTTTTGCTGTTATGACCTGCTGCAAACGTGATGCATATCCAGACACCAGCTTCAGACAGCGTTCCTGAGGAATCTTAGCCCATTCCTCATGGGCAATGGCCTCCAGTTCAGTAATATTCTTGGGTGTGTGTTTTGCTACCGCCTTCTTCTCTTCTCTTTCAAATATGTTTATTGGGAAACCAGTCAATAAACAGTGAAATTGACAATCGACAGTTACGTTTCCTCTGTTTTTTTGTTTTTTTTACAGAAACAGAATAAAATAAAATAAAATAATAATAATAATAATAATAATTCCATAAACACAATCCCTGACAAAAATGACAAGTGAGACAAGTAGCAAATTATAAGCAAACAAAACCATCATCCAAGCAAAAACCAACAACAACAAAAATAAACAACAATAGAGCATAACCAGCCATTGGGATCATTATCCTGTTGGAAGGTCCAATGACGCCCAAGCTTCAGCTTCCTCACAGACAGCACAACGTTTTTACCTAAGATTTCCTGATACTTGACTGAATCCATTGTGCCCTCCACATGCTGCAGGTTTCCAGTGCCAGAGGCAGCAAAGCAGCCCCAGAGCATCACTGAGCCACCGCCATGCTTCACTGTAGGCAGGGTGTTCTTTTCAGCATAAGCTTCATTCTTCTTCCTCCAGACATACTGCTGTTCCATAGGCCCGAAAAGTTCCAGTTTTGTTTCATCACTCCACAGAACAGAATTCCAAAACTTCTGTGGCTTATTTATATGGTTTTGAGCATAATGGAGCCAACTTTTCTTGTGCTTTTGGGTCAGTAGTGGTGTACGTCTTGGAGTCCGGGCATGGAGCCCTTTGGTGTTTAGTATGCGCCTTATTGTACAAACTGAAACCTCAGTGCCTGCTGCCACCAAGTCTTGCTGCAGGTGTTTTGCAGTCACTCAAGGGTTTCTGAACACTTGCTTCCTCAGCAATCTGGTAGCAGCCACTGATAGTTTCCTCTTTCTGCCACGTCCAGGAAGTGTAGCCACTGTTCCTTTAACTTTGAACTTGAATGCTTCCAACTGTATCTCTAGGAACATTCAGAGTTTTTGCTATCATTTTGTATCCTTTTCCTTGTTTGTGCAAGGCAATGATTTCTTCTCTGAACTTTCTGGACAATTCTTTTGACTTAGCCATATTTCTAACATGCAATCAAATGTCATTCTCAACAAAACCCTAGCCAGTCCAGGTATTTATGTGTTCTGTCTCAAGCACACCTGAACTAATGAAGCCCTTGATTAGTTGCACCAGGAGTGCTTGAAACAGGGGGTTGAATAATTGTGATTAGTTGCATCAGGTGTGCTTGAGACAGGGGGTTGAATAATTTTGAGACTGCAGTAGTGATTAAAAGTAGCATTTTGTGTTGAATTTGGATAAAAACCATGGTAATATTAGTTTTATTAAACTATTTCAACTGTTCTTGTCTACTTTGTTTATTGCAAACAGCTGAAAAATTGTACATTTTGCCAATAAGCCTAATATGCAATGGGGGTTGAATCATTTTGATTGCAACTGTATGTACAAGTGCAAGTAAAGAGGCGGCCATCAGGGGGAGACAGGAGAAATGTGACACCGTTATGTTTCAGCTCCAAGGGGGAAGGATTAAAGAAAAAGTGGAAACTCAGCAGAAATGTAACACCGTTACGATCAGAGCCAAGTGGGAAGGATTAAGAAAAAGATGACTCAGCAGAAATCTTCACAATAAAAGCAAGTGCGCAGACAAAGACATTCCAGTCCTGCTCCGGAGATTGACTCATTGAGTATTTCAGTTTTTTTGATATCTAATAGAAAACAACGAAAGTCCGTTCGAGAAGAAAGGAACGAGGTCGCGAGCTTTCTGGCCCCGCTCCAGACCTTTAAATTTATGTTTCTACACATGTAAACGTACTGACTGGTTTTGGAAGTCATAACCTAGTCACCTTGCTAAAAATAAACTAGCTAATAGATTGTAGACACAATATGGAGCACCTGCCTGTGTGAGTTTGGGAGGAAAGCAACAACAACTTACCAGAGCCAAAATATGACATACCTTTAACTCGTACATATTTCTTTTTGAGGTGAGGAGGTACTGAAAGAGAACCCGTGCAGAAAGGCTGTATTTGTCATCCGGAACATGAATAACTGTCACACTGGCCACCTGGAAGACAAAAGACAGCATAATGAGTTTCTTTAACTTTGAAATATTCAATTACTTTTCTCTCCTTTATACGCTCAGGGTTTTTTTTCATCTGTATCTGTAGTGAAAATACAGAGATGAAACTGAGTCTGGTCATCTGACTCAAAAACAAACAGCAAGTTAGAGCTGTTGCGCAGTGGTGTATAGGGCCAGTGCATTTTGAGGAGAAAAAGAACAAGGAGGAGGAAGAGAAGGAGATGAAAAAGAGGAGGAGAAGAAAAATGAGAAACACAGGAGGGTCAATCAGCAGAACTGTCCAGATCATAACTATTTTTAACTTCTTAAAGGTCCAGTGTGTAGGATTTATGGGGATATTATTTAACCTTTATTTAACCGGATAAAACCAATTGAGATCAAATCTCTTTTACAGTGGTGACCTGGCCAAGAGGTGGAAGCGTTAAACAAATGAAAGCAACAAATGAAAACAAACACACATATACAAACCACAGTCAAAGGAGATGTGATAAAGAGGAAAAAGACTACCATCAACAAGCACAAGGAATGATCACATAAAAAGACAAAAACAATAAAAGCAGCAGACGATCAAAGCAAACTAAACACCATGGCAAGAGCAAACAGTGGTCAAAAGCTCAGCAGTATTTTGCTTAAAGCTCTCCAGAGAGACTAGAGAGGCCAACTTGAGTCGCGTTTGGACATCATTCCATGACCAAGGGCCAAAATAGGACAGACTCCTACGACCAGCCTCGGTCCATACTGAGGGCATGATGCAACGCAACCAGGTGCTGGATCTGAGGTTGTGGGAGTCCTGAGCCAGGACAAATTTCGATTTATATATTATACAGTATATTGGCAGAAATGGCAAATAATATAATAAGCATGTTTTCTTTAGCGTATAATCACCTGAGAATAATTCCATTAAATTCAATTCAATTTTATTTATAAAGCCCAGTATCACAAATTACAATTTGCCTTACAGCATACGACATCCATTTGTTCTTTGGACCCTTACAGCACATAAGGACCCCCCCCTCCCAAAAAAAAAAAAAAAAAACCTTTGTCGGGGAAAAACATGGTAAAAACCTCAGGAAGGGCAACTGAGGAGGGATCCCTCTTCCAGGACGGACAGACGTGCCATAGATGTCATTCAGAACAGATCAACATAATAAATTTAAAAATTGACATTGCGATTTTTTTGCCCCCAATTATATATATTGCGATTTATATATTTTGGGATGCACTATTTTCCACCAGATGACTTCAGTAGCTCTACTTGGTGAGAATTAATCATTCTGGAATTATTAGGCTGATATTGCTTTGAAAGCAACAGCATAAAATGTGCTAAAAAATAGGCATTTGTTCAGCGAAACCACCATCTCTTTAATATGTGAATAGTTTTAAAGACACACCACTCCTTTTGCTGATTTAGGAGACATGTTAGAACCTCAGTCAAGTGATATTGTTTAATCAAAAATCAAATTATCTGAAACATTATGTTAATCAATACATGTTGTTCATCTGGGCTCGAGAAGCAGATGAATCCAGGACCAGTGCATCTACAAAAAAAATCTTTATTATGAAATAAACCATGAGTGACATCATAAACTGTTAACATTTTAATAAAATGTATACTGTTCACTGCTAAAATAATACTGACCAATAACCTTTTTTGAAAATAAAAAAACGGTATCATCATTCTAACAAAATGACACAGCAAAAAACACAGCTTCAAACCACTCCCACATCTTAAGTATAAAAATAAGCAGTCATAAACCACCATGGTTTATTCTCTCCCCTTCTTCACTAATTTTTCAGCTAAAGTTTTCACTTTGCGAGAGAGCCGCCTGCTTTTTCCCCCAAGCTGGAAACGTGGTGTGTGGTCCTCAGCTGATTGATTGATTGATTGCGTGGGCCTCGGTGTCTGAGAAAGTGCCTGTCTTGCAGTCGCATTGCCAGGTAGGTCTATGTTTATTCTAATAAATCCAACGCCTTTATTCTTTATTCCACTAAATTAGACATCTTTTGTTGGTCAGTCATTAAAACGGAAGCGAGTTTTACGCGCATCACTCTGCAATTTCAATGTATATGCTTAATTTAATTAGGGCAAGCCACATGTCGCAAGCCCCGCGATGTAAATATTGCACACGTGTGCATTGCAATAGCGATGCTTAAAAGTTGTATCGTTCAGGCCTAACAGTAGCCCAGAACAGACAAACCAAACACCGGCATGGCACTGACATTTTAATGTAAAAATGCTTTATTCAGTATTTTTACTAGTTTAAATCACCTGGTCTGTTTGATTTGGAGAGGAAGAGACCTATGTGGATAATTCAGGTCCAAGTAAAAACTTCCTTAACATCTGGATTAGAAAAAAAAGGTGGACACACATTGGTGGTTGTTCATCCAAACAGCGTCAGAGAAACACTAATTTGTAACATGAAACTGCTTCATGCATTGTTTTTAGTGTTTTAAATCATCTGGTCTGTTTGTATTTGAGAGGAGTAGAACTATGTGGATAATTCAGCTTAAGGTAAAATACTCACTCAAGGAATTCTAACTTAGAAGAGTTTTGGCTGGTTTCAATCTACAATCATCACCACCAAATCCCCCTGAATCTTACACACTGGACCTTTAAATTAAAAATTTTTCAATTTAAATGTTCCCTCTTGGCAACCTTATACACAGACATAATGTCAATTTCCATTTGTATGCATTTGATAGTCAGAATTATTTAACTTATGATCCAACAAATAATTACCAAAACACTGTTAACCTGCTAAATTGCCTTCACAAATTTCCTGCAACTAATGCTGATAAGATAGAGACATCGATCATAGGACAAGATAGTGCAAACATTCAAATATCAAACAGTTTTGGTTCTCTGTCCCACTCAATAACTACAGAAATCAGTGTCATTTTTGATCAAACCCTCAGTTTAGACAAACATGTAAATTCAGTAGTTCAATCAGGCTTCCACCATCACAGAAATATCTCCAGATCAGATCATTCCTTTCAAACAAACATCTGGAAACTGTTATTCATGCATTCATAATTTATCCAATTAGATATTCTAATTCCTTTCCCTCTGGCATCATTAAAGCTCATCCAAAACTGCTGCCAGAATCTTGACTCGGACTAAAAACATGACCACATCAAACCGTTCCTTGCCTCCCCACACTGGTTACCCCTAGCTTTTAGAATTGATTTTAATAATTCATAACTTACAAAGCCCTGAGAGGCCTTGCTCCAAGTTATATAACAGATCTTTTATTGCCCTATGTTCCTTCTCGGACCCTGGGATCCTCAGATGCATCTTTTCATCTCAGATGCATCTTTGCATCTCTTTGCATTTTTTGCCTTTCAGTGATTTTATCTGCTTTATTAATGCATGTTTTACTCTGTTATGTGTTTTCTGTTTTCATTGCTTTTATCTGTTTTATTTGCTTTGTCTTTTATTGGGCTTTGTAAAGCACTTTGTGACTGTGTTTTGAAAGGTGCTTTATAAGTAAAGTTTATTATCATTGGGTGTGAATGCTGCAAACGTTCACAACCTATGTTCTTCTACCACCAAAATTCTTTATTTTTCTTATTGGGTGTGAATGCTGCAAGCATTCACAACCTATGTTCTTCTACTACCAAAATTCTTTATTTTTCTTCTTCTTCTTCTTCTTATTCTTCCGCCGCGTTTTCCAACAAACTTCAAACTTCTTCAGATTCAGCTTCATGAGGACATTATCGGAAACTTTCAAATTTTTCCATAACCTTCATATTTTCCTGGGAATTCAACGTTAAAATTCCAACTTATATTAAAGCGGATGGAGCAAAAACAGTTGGACCGCTACTAGTTCTACAAACTTCAACCGATTAAAACCGTTCAAACATGAAAACGTTCAGCTGAATTAGGACATTCACGGATGTATTCACTTTTTTCCTAAAATTCATACTTTCCGAGATATTTCCGATTTTTCCCAAATCCTTTTCCCATTGGGAATGCATTACGGAATCCTCAAAAATCTAAAAATTTCACCTTTTTTCAAACTGTGACTACCGATTCATACTTTCAGCTAGAAACTCCATTCTAAATGGAAAATATTCATCATTTTGCTGACATTTTACATATGATTCAACTTTTCAATACCATTCAAACTTTCAAAAATATTCAGCGTTTTCTGCAACTTTGTTATAATGGAAGTCAATGAGAAAATCCTTCAAACTCACTGATCTTCACCCACACATCACAAATTCATACACTGACGTAGAAACTCCATTCCAACTCTCAAATGTTGACGCTGTTGTCGACTTTCAGGAACTAATTCAAATTTTCAATATCTCTTTTAGTTTTTCTACAAAGTCAGTTTAAAATACATGAAGTTTTCAGCCCTTCTCAGACTTTATAATGGGTGTGTATTGCGTGAGCTAGAGTGAGTGATGTCATCACTAGAGTGAAGAGCAGCTGAAAATTAATTAAGAAATTTTCTCTTCAACTCGCTCATACGGCCACAATTTTCACTGTACATACACAATTCATACCACAAAACGTAGAAAAATTTGTCCTGCTCACAGAAATGTTGACATGGAATCTGTCACACATACACATTTTTGCTGAGCGGCTCCAAAGCGAAGGGAGCGCCGATTTTTTTCTCATTCACTCCCATGTAATCTGAGAGGAGAAATTTCTGGAAACAGCTTAGGTGCAACACATTTGTAACTCGCTCTGGTGACCCCATTTTGGACTCGAGAAATATAAAACTCGACACGTGCGTTCACAAGAAGTGGCTGTCTCTCACCATCACTTTATTTTCATGATGGGACCAACGCTTTGGGTATGCGAAGAATTTGTTTGAGGAGTTAAATCTCCTCTAAAAGAGCTCTCTTATCTGTGTTCTGTCTGTCTCTCTCTGCTCTTCTGCCAGGTGCGCCTAGTTTATTACCATGGCAACCGCTGTGCCACACAAACTCACAGAAACATGATGTGTGTGTGTGTCTACATCTTACATGCAGACATGACAGGGGCAGAATCTCCATTTTAACCCTTTAGTTGCCAGAGTTATTTGAGGAAAATATTCATTTCAACATTTCAAAAGGCTTTCGCATGAAAGTGGTGAGAGATAAAGGCATACTGTAAATGAGAAAACGATTCATCATGACCCAAAGTTTGTGATGGGAGTAAATTAACTCATCTAATTTGCATATTGTCGCGTCACTAGGCGGCGGCCATATTGGATTTCATAAATCTCAGTAAAACAGCATTTTTAACATGTTTACACAGTACATTTCTTTTGTTTTGTGCTGTTTTTGTCGTCTCATCCTCAAAATAAAGGAAGAGGAATCTGATGGGAGTAAAGTAACTCATCTAATTTGCATATTGTGGCGTCACTAGGCGGCGGCCATATTGGATTTCATAAATCTCAGTAAAACATTCAAATATTCAAATCATTCAAACTTTATTTTATAATAGGCAGCTATTCAGTGTGGCGTCAGCTTTTCAACAAACTTTCAAACATTCAAATCATTCAAACTTTATTGTATTCAAGGCAGCATTGCAGCGTGGCTTCAGCTCGCAGCATTCACACCCGCAATTTCTTCAGAAATTGCTTCTCTAGTTAATAATTTATATTTATTCTGCATCACTCAGAGCTTGAATTCACAACTTTAGATGCCAGGGGAAACACATAATCTTGTTGAGCTATCTGCCGTCTATGGTGTCAGACTATAGTTGGGTTTCCATCCAAATGTAGCAAAAATTTTAACCGAATTTTCAGAAAAATTGCCAAAAGAAAATGCAAATTTCTGCACTTTTCCATCCACTACTGTTGTCAGTCAAACGTATGAAAATGTTCATTCATTATCTGTAACTGCTTATTCTGGAACAGGGTCGCGGGCGGCCGAAGCCTATCCCAGCTGTGAGAGGAGAGATACACCCTGGACAGGTCACCAGACTATCAAAGGACTGACACATAGACACAGACAACCATTCACGCTCACATTCTCACCTACAGGCAATTTAGAGTCACCAATTAACCTGTCTTTGAACTATGGGAGGAAGCTGGAAAACCCGCAGAAAACCCACGCTGACACAGGAGCACCACACAAACTCCACACAGAAGAGACCCAGATTTGAATCCAAAACCCTCTTGCTGTGAGGCAACAGTGCTAACCACTGCATCACTGTGCCGCCCAAAAGGAAAACAATACATGTATAATAACACAGAGCACACTGGACAATGGAAACAGTGGTGTGGTGGTTAGCACTCTCGCCTCACAGCAAGAGGGTTGCTGGTTCGATCCCTGGTGTGGGAGCCCTTCTGTGCGGAGTTTGCATGTTCTCCCCGTGTCAGCGTGGGTTCTCTCCGGGCACTCCGGCTTCCTCCCACAGTCCAAAGACATGCAGATTGGGGACTAGGTTAATTGCTAACTCTAAATTGTCCGTAGGTGTGAATGTGAGCATGAATGGTTGTTTGTCTCTATGTGTCAGCCCTGCGATAGTCTGGCGACCTGTCCAGGGTGTACCCTGCCTCTCGCCCGATGTCAGCTGGGATAGGCTCCAGCCGCCCCGCGACCCTCAAGAAGATGAAGCGGTTAGAAGAAGATGAATACTTCATAATTCCTGCCAGGTCAAAGTGTCTGAAAATTTCTGCTTAATTTGTGCAATATTTTAACGCTACAAAGTTGTGGCATGTATGACTGATTTGTTATGACATTACAAAGTTTCCAACTGTAGACAGCTGCTCTAGCGCCACCATCAGGACTATTGGCCCACAGTTTCAGGTGAGGAAGCTTGGCATAGGACTGGAACTATGTGCAAAGTTAGTTTATTTTTATGCATAGGAAGGCAGATTAAATGCATAGGAATAAGAGAAGGAAGGAGAAGGCGAAGAAGAAGAAGGACAAGAAGAAGAAGAAGAACATTGGCAAAAACAAGAAGGACCAGCAGCACAGTTCTGAAAATGTCTGAATGTGAGGTAGACTCACAATGTTGTACGAGTCTCTGGCGTCCGGCTCTGCCAGCGTCAGCACAACCACAAGAGGGTAGTGTTCCCTTGGCAATGGCCCAAAATCTCTGATCCCCTGGTCAGCAGGAATCTGTGTGTGATATTCCACTGTGTCTTCACTGCTGATACTGAGAGGGTGCAGTCAAAGAGGCTAAGATTGGGAACTACTGTAGGAACAAAGTATATCAGCCAAACAGGGAGGGTTAAACCAAAGAAATGTCTCAGCCATCATGAGTATGCATTATGTTACCAAGATAAGATGATAGCATTGACTTCTTTGATTTATTGCTGTATAATGGTAAATGGAACATCCAACCCAAAGCACTTCAAACACAAGTAACTAACAGATATTGGAGACTATGAGTGTGCTTCAAATGGCATACTTCCTGTATTTATTTATTTATTTATTTTTTATTTATCCTTTATTTAACCAGGTGAGTCCCATTAAGACTGACATCTCTTTTACAAGGGAGCCCTGGCCAAGAAGGCAGCAAACCAAAGTTACAACAATACAACAACATAAAACATAAACACAACAGTACATAGATACATAAAGTACATACAGTACACATCAAATTCAAAGAAAGCAGCTACAGACTTCTGTTTTAATTTTAGCATTTTCTGGAGCTGATTCCAGGACCAAGGGGCATAGTAACGACAGGGTCGTAAAAATCCAGTCATAATCGTAAAAATCCGGTCATCATATATTTTAACCGGTCATTTTAATTTTCGTTTTTAAATGATAATAAAGATATTCAAAGACATTTAGTTTTCATTCGTTCGTTTTTAATAAATCCAACAAGCAAGTTACAAAGTGTGCATTAATAAGGATATGAATGAAAAGATGAACAGACATCCACACACCGCAGTGCTTCAGTTCGGCATCTGGTCTACAGGCAAGCCGTGAGCGCTTCTGTCAAGCTGGATAGAGCGGATCGTACCAAACAAGAAGTCAGACACAGAAAAGATGAGAGAATCTGGCCAATTTTCAAAATAAAATAACAACAGCATGCACTGAGGAACGTGAGGGAATACCATGTTTATAATTTAAAATAACACAACAGTGCATAATCGAACACATTTTTCAATACCCTAATCACTTCATTACAATTTTAATTTTGTGTCACTGAGCCTACAGACTACATAAATAAAATGGTCAGAACAATATGCCCTATTCATTCAGTGTTTATCCAACACGCTCAATACATGGACATGCAATGACAAATTGTCATTAACTTACTACGTTATAAAAAACGATTAAAATATGGACTTACCCATGTTTAAAATGACCTCTTGAAGTGAAAAAACGAGCACTGACGGGAACAGACGAGTGGAGTCGATGTTTAACCGGCGCGGAGAGCACAGGAGAAATGCGCTGCCTGTGTGGACAGTCAAGCGCCTGCAAGTATACTCGCAGGACTTCTGCAGCACTAACGCATCTGGTGTGTCCAGGCCGTTATGTTAACAACGCTACATTAAGCAGATGAATGACTTTTTCTCTGCAGCGTGAAAACGGCAGCCACTTAAACCAGTGACTGTGCACTCCGCCACCAAGTGGGCAGGGGTGGTAATTGCAACCGGTCAAATGACCGACGGCCTTCAGATTTTCCGGTCATTGTTGTAAAAAAAACGTTCAATGACCGAGAATATCCAGTTAACACGACCCCTGCAGCAGAGGCATGCATATAAAGAACATCACCATGATCAATCATGGGAAGAAAGGTAGCCATGACAAGTCTCTTTTTGGCAGTGAGATTAAAACAATGCTTGTTTCTAAAATAAAATCCTAGTTTGCTCCTGAGTTTTTTGGCAAGATTATCCAAATGAATAGAAAAAGTAAGTTTTATCTTAGATATTTATTTATTTATTTATTTATTTATTTATAGGAAGCCACCTGTTCTATACACTTTCCATCAGTGGTGAAAATGTTAGGAACAGGAGGCTGGGAGTGGGATCTAGAGAAATGCATGACTTTTGTTTTACTAGCATTTAAAACCAGTTTAAGATTTTTAAAATCAGCCTGAATCGAGCTAAACAATTTTTGGAGGTGCTGAAAAGCGCAAGACAGAGAGGAGGCACAAGAATAAACAATTGTATCATCTGCATACAGATGAAAGTTAGATGAATCAGAATTTTGTATATCTGTGCCATTTTGTATATCTGTGGCATTTATATGCCACGTTTATATAAATCGTGAACAAGATAGGCCCCAGAATAGACCCTTGGGGCACGCCCCGGGCAACTGACTTGGAAGATGTCCTCTGACCATTGGCAAGGACTGTCTGTGACCTGTCAGTAAGATAATTTGCAAACCAACTAACAGAGTTGACACTCAAGCCAATATTATGGAGCCTATTGATTAAGATGGTGTGGTTCACAGTGTCAAACGCCTTAGATAAATCAATAAACACTGCTGCGTAGTGTTTATTATTATCAAGACCCTGAATTATATCGTTCAGGCAGCAGTTATAGTGCTATGACCTGATCTAAAACTAGACTGAACAGAGCTAAGCTGACTGCTTTCTAATAAAAACTCCTTTAGCTGGTCATTGACGAGGGATTCCATAATTTTAGTAACCACTGAGAGTTTTTAAATAGGCCGATAGTTGTTCAGGTCAGAGGGATCCCCCCCCCTTAAAAATGGGCAAAACATATGCCTCCTTCCAAGATTTGGGGATGGAATTAGTGGACAGTGATAAGTTGAAAATGTTAGCCAGGGGTTCAGCTATGAGTTCTGCTGAGAGTCTTAAAAAATAGGGATCCAGGCCATCTGGGCCTGGAGACTTCTTAGGGTCAATTGCTTTTAAAGCCTTAAGGACAAATCAGTAGAAATATGTTCAAAAGCAAAACCATAAAAATCTGGTGTCTCTTCAGCAGTGGGAGGGCTGGACAAGACACTGGATTTCAAATCGGGAAACAAGTGATCGAACAAATATCCAGCAGAAACAAAGTGTTCATTTAAAAGATCAACAATAGATTGCTTATCAGTTATTGGCTGAGAACAATGAATAATTTGTTGGGGGAGCGAAGCAGGGGCAGTAGGGTTAAGCGACTTAATTGTTTTCCAGAAATTAGAAGGGTTATTTACGTTTTCAGACGTCAAGTTGAAATAATAATCAGATTTGAATTTCCTGATGGAAGCAGTACATTTATTCCGGAGACACCGAAATCTGGACCAGAGAAAAGAAGAGTTTGATTCTCTGGCTTTGGCCCATGCTTGGTTCATTTGCATGGACATATACCACCAGGAGTAAAGGAGAAAATACCAACTGACCTTTAAAGGTATAAGGTGTAGGTATCAGCTTCTATTTAATTTTGGTATTTCACATGCTATAAGCCTGTGTCATCAAGCATGTGATAGCCATGCAAAATATCGCAATACTATGCTGTATTGATTTTTCCCCCACCACAATCAGAAATAAATATCGTCTATAACATTACAAGACAAAAAATTCTACAGATTTCCATTTCGGATCACTGCTGAAAACAATTTAAAAATCTGCAGATTCTGTATGGGCATGCATATAGGGTTGGGACTCGTTAGGATTTTAACGATTCCGATTCCTTACCAATTCCTTCTCAACGGTCCGATTCCTTACCGATTTCTACATTATATTCACTATACTTGCTATACTTAAACAAGTATATAATAAACACAAATGCAATCATGCAAATACAAAAACTTTATTCTAACTGTTGTACAGTACAATTAGATGAAAATACACATTTGTGTGTGGTGTGTATTTCAGATTTAGAGCTTGTATCATCTCCCTGAGAATATATAACGACAAAAAGTGATTCTCTTATTTCTACAGTAACACTATTACCCCAAATTAACCACAGCAATGTAATGAAAAATACTTACATGCATTCATGCTTGGGCACTGCTATTTACATGACAACACCTGAACAGAACACACACACAGATTGGCTGTTTGTTTCTACCGCTCCCCTCACTGGAAGTCTCAGACCTCCCGCCGCCCGCCTCCGCCTTGATTAAGCGCTGAAAATAAAATAATTATTTTATTATATTTCTCCCTCTCCCCTAGCTGGAAGCAGACCTCCCGCTGCCCGCTCCCGTCTCAAACATGGAGGTCTCCCTCTCCACAGAGCACCTACAGCACACGCCCGGCCTGTTAAATAGCCTGTAACCATAACAACTGTGTGACACAAACTCAGTGCTTTAGTAATTAAATAATGTTGGGCTCGGTCGAGTTTGGACAGAAATATGCGGCCTGTGCCGCACTCGTTTTTTTTTTTTTTTTTTTTGTTTACAATCTAGAAACCGTTTGCAGGAACCATTACTCTAAGTGTGATGGAACCGGTTACGGAACCGGAACTTTGGACCCGGTTCCAAAAAAGAACTGGATCCGGATCCCAACCCTACATGCATATGAGTATTTGTTAGTACTGTAAAGGATACTGGAAGCTCTGGTAGTGGTGGTAGCGGAAGTGCAGGGCCTCCTGGAAATACTGGGAGGTGCTGAGCAGCAGGCCATGCTGGTGGGCCTGCAGCGCTCCCTGCAGGGCACTGACCTCACAGCCCCAGAAGCAGTTCAGGACACAGGGCTCCAGACAGCGGGGCCTCACTGACACACCATCTGCAAGAGAGTGTTCGCTAATGTTATGATGGCCTGGATACATAAAGTTAAAGTACCACTCAGTGGTTGTATTGGATATATAGAGGCTGCGACATTTGGAAGTAGGATTCATAACCATGCATAAAAATAACTGCACACATAGTTTATTAGTGAATGTCATATATTCACATGAATGCTTCCAACAGACGCAAAACTTGAAGGATATCTACACTGCTAAAAAAAAATTAAGAGAACACTTAAATCACACATCAGGTCTTGATGAACAAATTATTCAAGTTGAAAGTCTTTACTGATGTACACTGTATAATTTGTTAAGAACAGAATGATGTAACAGTGGACAATGGAAAACAAAATCTTCAACCAACTGAGGGCTGGATTCAAAACCACACCAAAAATCAAGTAAAAAAATGAAATCACAGGCTGATCCAACTTTTATCAATTCTACTACAGCAACTCATAATGTGACTTAGTAGTGTGTGCATAGCTTCTACATGCCTGTATGCTCTCCCGACAATGTCTGAGCATGCTCCTGATGTGACAGTGGATGGTGTCCTGGAGGATCTCCTCCCAGATCTGGATGAGGGCATCAGTGAGCCCCTCGACAGTCTGTGACGATGCTGCCATCGCTACATAACGTCCCATGGGTGCTCAGTTGGAGTTAGGTGAGGAGAATGAGAGGGCCAGTCAATGGCATTAATGCCTTCATCATCCAGAAATTGTCTACACACTCTGGCCACATGAGGGTGGGCTTTGTCCTGCATCAGGAGGAACCCAGGGCCCACTGCACCAGTGTAACGTCTGACAACTGCTCTGAGGATTTCATCCCAGTACCTAACAGCAGTCAGAGTACCACTGGCTATGACATGGAGGTCTGTGTGACTCTCCAAGGATATGCTTCCCCAGACCATCACTGACCCGCCACCAAACCCGTCATGCTGGGTGATGTTACAGGCAGCATAACATTCACCACAGCGTCTCCAGACTCTTTCATGTCTGTCACATGTGCTCACTGTGAACCTGCTCTCATTTGTAAAGAGAATAGGGCACCAACCTGCCAATTATGGTGTTCTCTGGCCAATGCCAATCGAGCTGCACAGTGCACATCGGGCCCGCATGCCACCCTCATGGAGTCTTTTTCTGACAGTTTGGTCAAAAACATGCATGCCAGGAACCTGCTTGAGGTAATTTTTTAGAGCTCAGGCAGTGCTCCTTCTGTTCCTCTTCACACAAAGGAGCAGATACCAGTCCTGCTGCTGGGTTGATGTTCTTCTACGGCCCTGTCCAGCTCTCCTTGTGTAATGGCCGCTCTCCTGGTATCTCCTCCATGCTCTTGACACTGTGCTGGGAGACACAGCAAACCTTGTGACCGCTCGTATGGATGTGCCATCCTGGAGGAGCTGGACTACCTGTGCAATCTGATTGACCTGCAGGTACCACCTCATGCTACCAGTAATGACAAGGACACTAGCAGAACACAAAACTCGAAAACAATCAGTCAGGAGGGATAAGGAGAGAGCAATTGTCTGTGGACACCACATGTAAAACCATTCCCTTTTTTGGGGTTGTCTTGCTTTTGCCTCTCTATTGCACCTGTTGTCACTTCTTATTTGCACCAAGACAGGTGAAACTGATTCACAATCGCTTGTGCTTCCTAAATGGACAGACTGATATTCCTGAAGTTTAACTGACTTGGTGTTACACTGTGACCATTAAGTGATGCCTTAAGTTTTTTGAGCAGTGTGTACTCTGTACCAAGAAACTATACTGATTCAGGTACAGCAACCATGGTGTGTTACCTGTAGTACCCTGGAACAGGAAGGGATAATTGTCATTCTCTTGTGTACATTTGTTAGACAGAAGAAGCATTTAAGATCCCCAGACACTTTAAATCCAAATCAAGTCAGGCTCGTTAATATTCCCAGTTACTGAGTTCTGTTGCTGATGGTGGCTGTACTCACCAGTGACAGATGCCGGCCCAGAGCCCATCTCCAGGATGAAGGGATTGGTCATCTGGACCATTTGCTTCTCAGGGGTTGGTAGGAGGGACTCTGTCTCATCTGCGCTGCGAAGGATCACTGGGACATCAAAGCCAAACCTGCAGGACAGGAGGCAGAGTCAACAAAGTGTGAAAGAGCACAAGGTACTATGCTATGTTGTGCAAGGCTCTCTTTTCTATATCACACCAAATTAATTCACTGATCTGCTTCGGCTGGGTGATGGGGAAAAGGTTTTTCAAATCAAACTTTTATCCTGTTGACTCTTTATCCAATACCTCCTTTCTGAATAGATATCTCTAAAACTACTGGTTACATTATTGTGGAATTTGATGTGGATATTCATAGATTCTAAAATAGTTTTGTGTCCAGCTGACCTCTAATCAATCACCTTGCCTCGTACACAAGAAATCAAAAAACTGAATGCACAGACTGCAAAGAAATTTTGAGAAGCATATTCAGGAACCACGAGCCACTCCATGAGGTTTCATCTTATATCAACCTTTAGCCAACTTGTCAACGATGATCTCATAATTGAACCATTTATTTGAGGGGTCTTCTCACTTGGCCTACTTCCGAATAAAACTTGTGGGATGCAATATGGCAGTCAGGGGCTTGATTGGGCTGTAAAGCGACTGTCAACAGACTTATTTACTGTAACTGCTCAAAAAAATGAATGGAAACAGATGAAGCCCACATTATATACAGCAGCTTGCCTATGGTAAAGTGGAGACCTAGTTTACACAAAGTAGTAAGTTAGTGCATAGGAATGTTTATGTGTTGCTTGGAAACAATACAGTCCAGCTGCAAATCTATTTGTCAAATAGAACCTGTTGTAGCTTCCTTACTGTTGATAAATGGAGCTTGTAGAACTGTTGTATAAAAGCAATATCACACTTAAAGTTGTACTGTACTGAATATCAGCATAGCTTTGATTATCTTTGGCACTTGGCCTACAGTGTCGTGCTTATGACTCAATCACAGCCATGCTCATAAACAGTACAACAGCACTCCCTCTCACGTGATACTGCTTAAATATTTTCCTCAGGGGCGTAGGTGACTTAGTGGTAGAGCAGGCGCCCCATGTACAAGGCTGTTGCCGCAGCGGCCCGGGTTCGAGTCCAGCCTGTAGCCCTTTGCTGCATGTCATCCCCTCTCTCTCTCCCCCTTTCACACTTAACTGTCCTGCCCATTAAAGGCAAAAAATGCCCCAAAAAATATTAAAAATAAATATTTCCCTCAGATGTAGAAATGTATAAGTATCAACTGCCATTAAATGGAAACAGTCCAGAAAAGTTCAAGTACCTCAAAACTGTGCGTAAGTACAGTACATGAGTAAATGCACTTAGTTATATTCCACCACTGTTAACCTAAATACATTTAACTGTTTTTCCAACTCTAGCCAATAAATGTTTAATGATAGCAGTTGTAAAGTGCACGTTTCAATGTTTCAATGATTAGATGGGCACTTATGGTGTAAATAAAATGTCAGACTACATTTTAAACAGCATCGAAATAGACAGAAATTTATATATTTTCTTAATTTGTAGTTTAAACGGTTTGAATCAGGGCGCGTGTATCTTAAAACAACTCAAAATCATACCTGTGAATACATTTGGCCGACGTATGTTTGTGAACACTCCGATAGAAAGACTGCACTCTACAGCAGTGACAGCTGTAGCTGCTTCAAATATTCTGGCAGTGTAACTATGTAACGTTTTTATAATGTCATGGTTACTACCGAGATGATAAAGCAGGCTGCACGCCAAGCCGCAAAGATAAAACAATAAGGAAAAGTTGCCTAAATGGACAAAACTTGAGAGAGACGTGTGGGGGTAATGTGTGAAAACAACGTTCCAAACATGTTGCCAGGTCGGTGGCTAAGCTAATGTGGCTAAACACTTACCAGCCCAGCACCATGGCGGCGGTAACAACGAAACACAAAGAAACCACACTAATGTAAAACAATGGGGAATACTCGTACAAGGTCACCAAGAAGACCGCTGCCATTTCATATGATGTTTGTCACGGAATAAGCCAAGTTATTTACGAAATCTGCTGCGAAACATTCTCCATGACGGCCATGACAGGAAGTCAGAGAGGACTACGGTGGCCCAGAAGGTATATAAAAGAAAAAATTTACTTTTGTTTTTTGTTAACACAAAGCAAGTTGAAAGTCACCAATAAGCACTGCCATACATTTAGACGAAATCTAACGTCCGTGTGTTTAAACTAGTAACCTAAATACGTCACGCGTGAGAAAACTGATATGTAACTACTTATATGAGTATTTCTTTAAGGAGGAATAATATGCAGGCCTATGTTTGTTTGTTTTTTCATTTTTATTTTGCACTTAACGATGTTATCATGTTTTCATGATGTCGGCAATACCTTTTGTTAGCTTCTTATTTATTTGAATCTGTACTTATATTTGTCTTAACGCAAGGAGTAGGCTACATGTCTGCTGTTATGGAAATTCCTATACCTTTCAATAAAGTTTGAAAAAACAAACTGCTTAGGCTATATGATGAACTTGTCTTCAAGATAAAAGTAAAAATAAGTTTGAAAGCTGGAAGCAAGCTACAGTATAGCTAGCCTATAGTAAATAGTGGCTAACTACTGTATATATATATACTTTGTAGGCTATTTTATTTTGTAAGTCCCTCATTCTTGCTCCTGCATACGAGTTTATTTTGAAAGTATGAATAGGAAATTTACTTTGTTGTCATTAACTTGACATTATGGAGCAGCTGAGATTGCCGTCATAGCTCGTAGCGTTCATTGAATATTTCAGCAGTTATCACTTAAAACCCGTAGGCCTAATTAATCGGGGAGTGTAGGCCTACACGGGCAGTAGAGCAGGGGGGTTATGTTTCGTTGAAGCAATCCGGGTGAACATTTTTACATCTTTAGCTATAATGTTTGGGAATATTGTCGGGGTCAGGTCAGCTCGACATACAGATGTTATCAGCTGGGAAGAAAAAAACGGTTAATCTGGTTTAATAGTCTGACGGTAGGGATATTGTTGTGATTTTTTGTAACGCTACCTCCATGTTTTGAGTCTAATTTGCGGCGAAATCATGAGCATCATGAAGGAAAAACCGGCTATCCGCCAGCAGAGCTCAGAGAATAACTCTGTCAGCAGTAGTGAATGGGATATGGCAAATGATGTATTTGTGTCCGGCTACGACGACAATCCGATGGGAGATGGTGTTGCTGCTGCGGACAGGAGCCCAGAGCAACCCGGTTTGGACAGACACCTGCCGCTGTTATCCCAGGATGGCATGATGCTGGGCCTGGCTGGGGAGGAATATTCGGGCACATCGTATCTGGACATCGACCCAGAGTACACCGAAAGTGACGGGAATGTCACAACCAAGAGGCGCATACGGTCCAATAGCTCTAGGCACCGCGGTGAGATCGTTACGGAGCTGGGACCAGAGGAGGTCCGCTGGTTTTACAAAGAGGACAAGCGGACGTGGAAGCCATTCGTCGGACATGACTCTTTAAAAATCGAGACTGTCTATCGGAGATTCTGTGAGCAGAACCCCGACAAGGTCAAACGCCTCGTCGATCCCAGCGAGGCCGAGGGGAAGGAGGCAGCCAGTTCTGGTGAGATCCAGCCGGAGAGTGGAGCGGTGGACGTTGGAAGTGTGGTGGAGTCGGTGGTGCAGCAGGGCGGAGGGCAGCAGCACTCGGTGTCGGAGGAGATGAGGGACCTGGACGACATCAGTGTGGAAGCAGTGTGTGTCAGAGGAGGGCTCTATGAAGTGGATATCAGGGAGAAGGAATGCTACCCTGTTTACTGGAACCGTGAGCATGTCAATTAATTTATGTCCATAATGATAAAGCTCTTACAGTGCAGGCTGCTGCTACCATCTGATTACCCCTAGGTAGTTTGAGCACCACCAGCTTTAAGTTAGGCTTCTTTTTTTTTTTTTTTTTGAATCCGATTTCCTCTCTTGGGGGAAGACATGACAGTGTACCTTTGTGCTCCAGCAGCATAAATAGTCACTCACTCGGCTCTAGCTTCTTTTTCAGACAAATCTTAGTGCGAGGCAGACTAAACCATTTTGTGCCTTTGAGGGGTGACAGGGGCCTCAGAGAGCCCCCCCCCCCTCCATATTTATATAGATATAGATATTCAACTATTCACACCATGACTGCAATATAGGCTACTCTTACGGACTATAATTCTCCTGTTCTGCTAAATACTTCTGTGTACTTTCAGCTCAGAAACCATTCAAATATCAAAATGTTCAGCAAGTTAATGACAGTGGTGCTTTAATTCACGTATTATCATTAATTTTTTTTAGCTTTTTAAACTTCATAAGATGTTAATTTTTTTTTCAACACATGATTCCTCAGTTTATGTTTTGACATCATTCCCATGATGCACAGATAGAGTTCTCCAATTGAAGTGTTACTTAATCCTAATAGGCACAATAACCACACCGTGTGGTAACTTATAACTCAGGTTTACTCGTGGCTCAGTGGGCAGGGTACATACATACAGGAGGACCACATGTCAGACTCCTATCTAATCTGGTGCAATCACAATTATAGTACATAGCACCTAGTATAGTTCCTGTGAATATCAATCAATCAATCAATTTTATTTATAAAGGCCAATATCACAAATTACAGTTTGCCTCACAGGGCTTTACAGCATAGGATATCCCTCTGTCCTTAGGACCCTCACAGCGGATAAGGAAAAACTCCCCCAAAAAACCCTGTTAACGGGGGAAAAATACGGTAGAAACCTCAGGAAGAGCAACTGAGGAGGGATCCCTCTTCCAGGACAGACAGACGTGCAATAGATGTCGTACAGAACAGATCAGCATAATAAATTAACAGTAATCCGCAGTAATCACTGCATCCCCCCTCTTTAGCTGGGATGTCCCACTGACTTCAACCTATGTAAATAAAACATTCTTGACAGAACTGCAAGCAATAATAACATACATTTTCATAGCACCCTTATTTAGAATTGTGCAGAATATAACGTCTGCTCACATTAGCGTAAAACACCATTAGATATCAATCAATTAGTGCATTTCTTGTAATAGACTCTTTCACAACATAGGAACGTCAATCTCACAACAAAACAATAAACTTATTCAGAGTCCTTTTGTGTGTGTGTCACTGCGTGTGATTGTCTCTAATCATAGTCCTTGTAGTGAGCTGGTTTAGCAACCGCTCTTCCAGATCTCGTGTGTATTATCTTAGGACTAGTGGATTCTTCTGTGTTGGTGTTTGTTTCACAGGTTTGAGTGGAATGTGTTCCTGCTCCATGAGATTCATTCTGAGGTTGTGGTTCTGTGAAGCGGGTTCTTGCACTCCTTAGTGCATGAGGGTAGTGTATTTCACGCAGATGGCTCCTGCCACGTCTGATTTTGTTTCCATTTGGTATTTGTATGATGTAGCTCCTTGGCTCACCGCACTTCTGTATGATGGTGGCTGGGTACCAAGTCCCTCTTTCCTTGTTTAGGACTCACACTCTGTCCAGGACTGAGTGGAGGTAGTTCCCTGCCGCTGCTGCGGTCATGATGCTCCTGTCTGCTGTTCTTTGCTCCAGGTGGAGGCAGTGTTCCTCCTTTCCATGGTCTCCTTTCTACCAGCAGCAGGGTGGTGACTGACCTTCCAAAGATTAGTTCTGCAGGTGATGGTAGTTTACTGTCGATGGGTTTTGCTCTGAGCTGTAGTAAAGCCATGTGTATGTCACCTCCTTGTTTCAGGGTTTTCTTCACGATGGATTTGATGTGTCGCACATGCCTCTCAATGAATCCGTTGCTCTTTGGATAGTGGGGTGAGCTTGTCACATGCCTGATTCCCCAGTCAGCTGTGAACTTTCGGAACGCTTGCCCTGTGTACTGGGGTCCATTGTCCTTAAGTATCTCATCAGGCCGTCCGAAAAGAGACATGTACATTTGCATTTTTTGTGCAACTGCCTGGCTAGACACAGGCATGGGCATTTCATCCAATACAGGGAACTTGGAGTATCTGTCCACAGTCAGTAAGTACTGATTTCCATTAATCTCAAATAGATCAGAAGCTAGAGACTGCCATGGTTTTGATGGTGTGATGTGTGGGTTGACAGGTTCTTTTGGATTTTCATCCTGATGTTCCACACGTGCTACATGACCTGCAGACTCTTTCGATGTCGTCGTTCATTCTGATCCAGTAGACATTTTCTCTCGTTAGTCGCCGTGTTTTCTCAATGCCTTGGTGTCCTACATGTAGCTGTTCCAGTATAGAGTCGGTCATGGAGTCCGGGATAAGCACCTGTCTGCCTTTGAATATGACTCCTGCTTCAATTGCAAGCTCATCTCTGAATGACCAATATGCACGCAGTTGTCTTGGCAGAACTTTGATGTTGTCTGGCCATCCCTGGTGGATCAGCTCTTTCAGTGCATTGAGTTTGGGATTGATGGTGGTTTCTGTGTGTCCTGTTTCTCGGGAGAGAAGTTTATGATTGTAACAGTGTGCATCTTTGGATCCTCGATTTCTGTCTATTCCGTTGATGTGCTCATCCAGCTCACTGTTGCTGTTGTTCTCAGGATTCGGTAATCGACTGAGAGTGTCTGCCAGGACCATATGGGTTCCTGGTCGATACATGAACTCGTAGTTGTATCCTTGTGTTTCTAGCAGCATGCACTGTAGCTGTGGTGGTGTGTGTAGTGGCTTTGTGCATATGGTCACAAGTGGTTTGTGGTCTGTTACCACAGTAAATTACTTCCCATACAGGTAGGTATGGGATCGCTGCATCCCATAGACGATGGCAAGCATTTCACGCTCTATGTTGTTGTACCTGGATTGGCAGTCATCCAGTGTCTTTGAGCCAAATGGGTCTGTTGTTCTGCACCAAAGCCACGCCCAGTCCCTTCTGTGACGCGTCCACCTACAGTGTCAGGGGTGTGCTTGGAACATAGTATTTTAGACAGTCATGTTCAGTGATTATTGATTTCAGGTCCTCAAAGCTCTTTTGATGGTCAGGGTCCCACGTCCAAGGCACATCACTTTTCAGCAACACCCTCAGCGTGTGTGCTTTGTCTGCGAACTCTGGGATGTAGGGTGACAGATAGGTTAGCAGCCCCAGGAATCCGCTCAGCTCATCTTTGTTTTGGGGTGTCGGCATTTTTTGGATGACCCTGATTTTAGCTGGGTCTGGTTTGATGCCTTTGTCTGTGTACAGGTTGCCAAAGAATGAGCTTCTTTTCTGTTTTATTGTGCACTTTTCACTGTTGAACACAATACATGTCTTGGCTGCTCTCTCCATCAGGTTGATCAGGTTCCTGTCCTGTTCCTCTTCACTGGCTCCATAGATTGCAGTATCATCGGCTATGCTGACAACACCGTCGAGCCCCCCCAGGATTTGGTCCATCTTGGCCTGGAAGAGATCTTGGGAGACGTTTAGTGCAAATGGCAGACGTTTCCAGCAGTACCTGCCAAATGGAGTTCGGAATGTTGTTAACAGTTGTGACTCCTCATCGAGGTGTATTGACCAGTATCCAGCTTTTGCATCTAGTTTGCTGAATATTTTTGCATTTGCAAACTTTGGGTTCAGTTCCTCCACAGTTAGAATTTTGTGTGGGCACCTCTTAAGGCTGGCGTTTAGCTTTTGGGGATCTAGGCATATACGAAGAGAACAGTCTTTCTTTGTACTTAATGCTAGACTTGAGCACCAATCAGTGTGCTGTTCCACTTTCCTTAACACATCTTGTTCGACTAGGTTGTTCAGTTCATCCTTTAGCTTATCTTTGATGTGGATGCTGCACTTGCATGGTGGGTGTATGAATGGTTCAGCATCCTTTTTCAGTACGAGACTGGCCTCCCCACTGAAGTTACCAATTTTGTCAAACTGGTCTGGGTATGCTCTCTTTAGGTCTGCACTGTTAGTTATGTTCATTTTAGTTTTTGTCTTTGTCTGTTTTGTTTTTGTTCTGGCTTACGTTTCCATTCTCAGTTACTGCATCAGCGCTCGACAGTGCGAGCATTTCACTCACATTTGCGACTAAAAATAGGTGTGTGCGAATTGTAAAAAATATTTAGGGGCACGTGCGCATAAAAAAATCAGCCGAAGCAGCCTATATTTTCGCCAATAAAAAAAATATGATAATCTAACCGCAAATGTTGGAGGAACTCCAGCCACCTTCCCTCTTCCCTCTTCCCCGTGTGACATGGTTATGGGCGGTTTTCCAAGCCACTGTCAGCACAATGAATCGTCCCACTGTTGGCAGCGTGGAAATAAATCAAAGTGTGGAGGAGACGGATTGGGTTAAGCGGCGGACCTCCGGGGAAGCCTACTCAGTTCTCCCCGCAGTTAGGGACCGTTCTCCACGGCCTAGCTGTCGGCTGGGTGGGAATAAGTCCTGCAGAGTTTCAGAGGACCTGGAGAATGTTTTAGGATAGTAATAACATTATATAAGATAATCATATTGCAAAGATAATATATATATAAGATAATAACATTAAAGACAAAATTAAATTGCAATACTTTTTCAAAACTTGATGATTTTACCTTTCTGTACATTTTGTATACAAATTCATTAAATAATTTTGCTTGTAAATGTCTATTTGCATCACGTTTATTACGGAAAACACATTATTTGATCAATTTACATTGTTCCCCTAAAGTTCTTTGTGCACTCCTTACTTTTTCAACTTAGGAGCACATGTGCTCCTTGGGAAAAAAGTTAGCGTCAAGCCCTGTGCATCCACGTTGACAGTCACTAGGTTTAACAGTTGGCAGACCAACTGCAGCTGGCCCTGGTACGTCCACAGCATAGAACTTGGCATTAATCCAGTTGGGTTCATTGTACTGGCATGGAATGTCAATGGTGCCTAGGCAGGGGATGGCATGACCACTGTATGCAGATAGCCTCTTGTGGGTTTTTCTCAGCCGTCTCTGGGTGCATGCATTTTCACCGTACATCTGCTTGAAGGTACGTAATGAGAGTGTGTTGCCTGTGTCAGTCTTGAGACGTAGTGTGTGTCCACGACCAGGTAGGTCAGGTGGTTTCACCTTCAGGACAGTGTACGCCTCCTCTCTGGGCAGCTTGCTGTCTATGCTGTGCATGCAATTTTCGCTGATAGTGATGGAACAGAACTGTTTGTGGTAGGTACTTTCATCCTCACTTTCTGTTTGCTGCTACTGTCTATAGCATGTATGCGAGCCCCACTCTGTTGCTTTTTATTTTTATTTTTATGGGGTTGGCGTTTGTGCTGTCTGTTTTGTGGTGGGTGTCACTTACTTCCCTGGCTCTGGCTCTGACCAGGATGTTGCTGGTGCTCTTGTTTGGACTTCCTGCAGCACCTTTCCCAGTGACCTTTTGCACCACAAGCATATGCAGGACATTGACGTGGTTTGTGACTTTTCCCACAGTTATGACATGTGCGGCCCCTATCCACAGCATGGATTTTCTCTTTGTGTTTTTTCTCTTCGACAGGCCAAGTTTGCCTAACTGTTCATTACCTGCTGTCAGGGCTTCAGATTTCCTTCCTTCTGCCAGAACCTCTGCTAAGGAATATCCTTTTGGCTTGCTATAGAGATCATTCCTCAGAGCACTGTGGGGTGTGCTCGCAATAATAAGCTCAGTCAGACGCTCGTTAAGCTCTTCGTCTGAAAACTGACATTTCTGTGCTAATGTTCTGGCTCTACTCACAAAATCATCTATATTCTCATCTGGTTTCTGCCTGTGTTGCATCAGGTGGAGTCTATGAATTCTGAAGTTCACGTTTAACTTTAACTGGTTTTCAAAGAATTCCCATAGTTTAGCAGGCTTTTTCTTATCATCATCATCACTGAAACCACTGGCATTCAGTCTTTTTAATCCTTCATCTCCAATTCCATGACATATTTTCCTTGCTTGTTTAGCTGCATCTGTTACTTCCTCATCTTCTAAGTACAGAAATATCTTCTGTTTAAATAGTGAGATAGCCTCACCCAGATCCGGATCGGACCAGTTCATCGTCGGTAGATGCGAAGTCATGACGTCGTATTGGTAGCTAGCTTAGCAGCTAACAGCTCTGGCGCACTCCTACTTGCATGATGACAGTAATTATCCACAGACAATCTTTTTAGTCTATCTTCATTCTTCATAGAGAGTTCTTTACCGCTGCCACCATGAAGTGTTTCTTAATCATAATAGGCACAATAACCACACCATGTGGTAACTTGTATAACTCAGGTTTACTCGTGGCTCAGTGGGCAGGTTACATACATACAGGAGGACCACATGTCAGACTCCTATCTAATCTGGTGCAACCACAATTATAGTCCGGGTGGTACATAGCACCTAATAGAGTTCCTGTGTATATACATCACACATATCACTGCACCAATGGACAACGTGCCACAAACTCAAAGTACTCAAAGTAGTGTAAAGTATTTTATTTACTGGAGGTGAATTTGCATTTGGTAGCATAGCAAAGGTATGATCCGCCCTACTTTGACTTATTTTGCCTCTGATTGACTTACCCTGACATCCATACCCTAACCAATCTCAGTCCTCTTACCTAAACCTAGCCAACCAACAAAAGCAACAACCAAGCAATCAGTGAGGCTCTACACTAAAATGAGAGTGCTGTTGTTTAAAGAAACAGTGTTTTCTTTCTAAATTAATTAACAAACCACTAAGTTAATCACACATTCACTCTGCTTGGTGCTCTGCTGCTCCATCTCTCCAGACTGAATGCCCAGAGCACACTCTGCTGCCCCAAAAGTGTGGTGTTCTGAATAATCAAATGGGGCAATCTAACAGTGCTCCGAATTAATGAGTGCTTTAATTTGTGCCGGTGTGCTCCAGCACTCGGAGCAAGTATTTATGAATGCACCCAGAGAGCTGTGCAGGACAAAGTCCTTGAAACCTGGAAATTCAAGTCAGGGAGGTTTTTGAATGGGTTTTTGGGTAGGTACCTAAAATAAGGTCTGTGGTTAACACAAGCTAAGAAGACTTTCACATTTTGTTCTACAACACAAACGTGTCAGTAAATACCCCACTTGCGAATTCATAAATGTTTTAGGTGTCTTAAAATAGTTAGTTGCTAACAAGTGGCTAAATGAGACTACATAATGTCATCATGCTGAACATGGCTTTACAGCGTCGTTGTGGTGGCAACATTAAGTCATGCAATGGCAGTGCAGTTTGTTCATGGCCTAATGTTAAATTTTTACTTTTGGCAACTGTGTTTATGCTATTGATAAACTTTTGTTTGCCACTGAGTTTATTTTCTGCAAAATTCCTGTCAAATGGGAAAGTCTTGTTGGCTTTTTGAAAAGGGAAACAGAGCAAAGCTAATTTTGCTGCAGCCTACCAAAGAACACCATCCCTGCAGCACTCTATAATACAGGATTGCTTACTTGCAGGTAGGTGAACTTCATATATGCGCTGAGACTGCAGCAGAGAAGACAAGCTGCATATACTACGGACCAATAAAAATCAAGCATTGTTCAGCATCCAACAAGGAAATTTGTTATCATTTCAGTTCTAACATTGCTGTTGAGTAATTCTTAACAAAATATTCCAAAGGAATATCACAGATAGAAAATGGACTACCGTACACAATGGCTAATCTAACCCGAACCGGTCAATCTGCACAACAATGACATCAATCAACCAATCAGTCAGCATTAAACTGACACTGCTCACAGTGGCTGACAGTTCAGGCGCTTGAGCTTGCTGTTAAGGAAATGGGCATTATTTATTTTTCTGTCCTCAACAGCAAGGCAGAAATATAGTTGTACGTTGTAGTCCATGAGCCTCTTTACACCTGGTATTAACATGCGTTTTGGTGAACCAAACACAAGTAAACAGCTGAGACTCATTGCTGTTCACCCCTGTGTCTATCATACGCATCTAGCTTCCCACTTGTGTTCATATGTTGTTACTGTCTGCGTAACTTATGCTGGAAGGTCAAAGGGCCCGTGCGCAGTTATTATGCCCACAATCTCGCTAGCTGCTCACTAACATACTTGCAAGTCATGTTAGTCATGTAACTGTCACCAAGTCCTTCACCACACGCAACAATCAGAAGCTGTGGATGAATTCCGAGGTCCGTTCATTGCTAAGATCCTGTGACGCAGCCTTCAGGGTGGGAGATGCAGCTGCCCTCCGTAAAGCCAGGGCCGCCCTCACACAGGGTATCAAGGGAGCAAAAAGGGCCTACATGGAGAAGCTACAGGATCACACCTCAGTGACACAGGAAACACCAGGCAAATGTGGCAAGTTATCCGGGAGCTGATGGACTACAAGACCAAGACAAATGACTGTATAGTGAGACATCAGGGGAACCTGATTTTCAAGTTTGTGGATGACACCACAGTTGTGGGGCTCATCCACATGGACAATGAAGACATGTACAGGGACAAGGTCAAACATCTGGCGGGCTGGTGCAGAGTCAACAACCTGGTGCTCAATGCAGAGAGAACGAAGGAGATGATCGCTGACTTCAGGAGGTTGCAGCCTGAGCACACGCCTCTCTGCATCAGCGGCTCCACAGTGGAGAGAGTGGACAACAGTGCTGTTGGATCTCTCCTGGTTCCAGAATACCATCAGGGTCATGAAGTGTGCCCAGCAGAGACCGCATTTCCTCAGGAAATTAAAACAAGCATCCCTCCCCACCAGTATCCTCACCACATTCTACAGAAGTGGGGTTGAGAACATCATAACATATTGCATTTCCACCTGGTATGCCCACTGCAATGTGTCAGACAAAAAGGCCCTGCAGAGGATAGTGAGGACAGCCGAGAGGATCATTGGAGTGCCACTACCCTCTGTCCAGGAACATTTTCAGAGCCGATGCAGGGACAGGCCCCTGAGCATCATCAGGGATCCTTCACACCCTCTCCACAGTGCTTTGAATTGCTGCCATCAGGCAAATGCTACCGCAACGTCAAGTCTAGGACCAGTAGGCTGCTTAACAGCTTCCTCCCACAGGTTGCTAGGATGCTAAACAGTCAAACTGGACTCTCCATTCCATGCACCTTTTACATACTGCACAGCACTGCACATGATCACTTTAAATGCCAAATGCCAATTGTCACTTTTTCTGAAAATGGCCACTGCTGATGTGTGATGTTTGACTGTCATACTGGACTTTTAGTTGTGATTTATTGCTGGATAGTTAGGGTTTTATTTTATTTTATTGATGTCTATTTTATGGTATTAGTATTTATTAATTTAGTGTTGCAACGACCCCCCGCAAACACTGTTTCGTTCTACCTGTATAACTGTTGTATGTTTGGTGAGATGACAATTAAAGCCTGATTTGACTTGATTTAATTTGATTTGTGTCATTGCAGCTGGAGATATCGCTGTCAGCAGAATTCAGCATTTCTCCTTCCACAGGGCAAAGCAATGGAAGGTCATGCAACGCTTCATCCAACTCATGGTAAAATGGACAAAAAACATCAAAATGCCCACCTCGTCCTGCAATGATGACATAGTCCTTTTCAGGGATGCTTCATGAAGCATTAGTGTTTACACTATGAAAAAGATTCGTGGACCAATGCATCCCAGACCATCTCTGCAAGTGGTATGAGTGATCAGATTACGTGCTTCTTGGTGGTCGTTTGCACTTGTATTTAGCGCTGTTCAATTGGGATTTGACCACCCAGGATGCATGTTAAAAGCAGGCTCTATAGGCTGGATTTGGAGTACTGTTAAGGTTACAAATGAAAAGCTCCGCTGTGTTTTATGTTTTTGTAACCAACTTTTATTACTTTGATTTTACTTGGCCTATCATAAGACATGACTGTCAAATGTTTGAGGAATAGTTACTTATTTTTTCTCTGCCAAGAGAGTGTTAGAAACCAACTTGTGTTGCTTGATTTCAAGGCCTGACCAGACTACAATAAATAGGCCTATCACAACATATTTGTTGTGTTTTATTGTTTCACTACTTACTTTTTATCATAGTGATAATTGGTACATGGATCAAACTTAATAGTTGTCTTGTCCTACACTGTCACAGCAACACGTAAGTAATATAGCTACGTGTGCATTAATGAAGCAGATATTTAGAAGTAATACAAAACTTGTTTTCCCAGGTAACCAATTACTTTCATGCAGTTTGAGAGAAGTAACTAGAAACTAGGGGGGTTGGCTTGGGTCAGGTTGGTGAGGGTTTTAAAAACCCTTACCAGCACATCACTACCGTACGTACTGTACTACTGTGCATAATATACTTTACTATAGTATAGTAAATACTGAAATATACTACTGCTTTTACACTATGAGTCACATTCACCCATACACACACATTCATACACTGGTGGTCGAGGCTACCATAGAAGGCACCACCTACTACTCAGTTTTTAACACACTCACACACCGATGGAAGCATCATCGGGAGCAATTTGGGGTTCAGTATCTTGTTCAAGGATACTTCGACATGCAGACTGGAGGAGCTGGGGATCGAACTGTGATCTTCCGATTAGTGGACAACCCACTCTTCCTCTGAGTAGTGATGGCCTCATGAAGCCTCATGAAGCATTTTCTTTATTTTCTGAGCCCACTAGATGGCGCTTTCTGTTCAACAAAAGGTTTAAAACACTCTGAATTACCATTCTTTGAGCCTCTCTCTTTAAACCAAGAGTGCCATCTAGTGGGCTCAGAAAATAAAGAAAATGCTTCATGAGGCTTCATGAGGTCATTACTACCTCTGAGGCACAGCCATAGAAGCCCTTGGAGGCAAGGTGAAAAATATCCGTGGCAATGTCAGCCAAAACCGAAGTTTATCTAGGAAATACACATTTGGGCTTGATTACACTATTTTATGAGGTAGAAAACTGTGAATGAAGTGTATGTGTGTGTGTGTGTGTGTGTGTGTGTGTTGTAATGGTGTAATTGTGTCTCTGCAGCTTTCCCCACAAACAATAATAATGTTGTATACAGCCAAACTGCCTTACCAAATAGTTTAAATACCATTAGAATTTAGTACTACTGCTCTTGCAGCACAGAGGATCACTTAAAGCAGAGTACGGTTAGATGCAAATCCTCCCACTGTTGTACTGACTTCATCCCCTTGTCATTGATGGCGTGTCTTTGATATAATGATTTTACAGTCAGACTAACTCAAATTCACTGATTTTCACTTAACGTCATGCTAGTGTGGCACTGCTTTTTTTCTTTGTCTTATTCACTTGACCTGCTTATAATCTCTCTTTTGTGTTAGTGGATGTGTTTGCTGTACATTGTTTATGATAGGTAAGGAAATATAGCAAGCATAAGCTACAACAGCCTTAACATAGTGTGGTAAACATCATTTGGTGTCCCTCAGAGCAAGACCGTATTCCTGTGATGAGGGGTCAGTGGTTCATTGATGGAACGTGGCTTCCCCTGGAGGAGGACGAGAGTGACCTCATCGAGATGGAGCACCTCGCCCGCTTCAGGGGGCAACAGATGAGGGACACCTATGAGATGGAGGTGGTGACCACCACAGTGGACAGCAAGGACGGTAAGGGATGGGATGTAAAAGAGAATGTGGAAGAAAGTAGACCTAGAGAGATGTGTGTGTGTGTGTGTGTGTGTGTGTGTGTGTGTGTGTGTGTGTGTGATAGGCATGTGTACAGGCTGCAGGTGTGTGAAAGCGGTAGCCGTGTGTGTGTGTGTGTGTGTGTGTCTGTGTGTGCGTTAGGGGTAACTGCCATTCTGAACAAGGTTGAGCCTGAGAGAAGACGCTGAGTGTGTGTACAGTCTGTATCATGACTGTAGATGCACTTCAATGTGTCACACACATACACACACATTCTACTCACCCTCATGGGGAAAGGTAAATTAATTATGTCAGATAAAGTGTGTCACTTGCTGTTAATCACTGTGCCTGTGTCTCCCAGCCATCCACAGTCTGAAACTGAGCAGAAGTCATGTGGACTGGCACAGTGTGGATGAGGTTTACCTGTACAGTGATGCCACCACCTCCAAGATCGCACGTACTGTCACTCAGAAACTGGGCTTCTCTAAAGGTATATGGGAAAATGTCACGAGCTGTACACAAGAGAAGAGATATGATGCAATATCTTGTTCCCATTCAATTCCATGAGCCACTCTGAAACAATTTACTTGTTCAGCGGTGTTGACATGTCTCATACAACTTGAGTGAAACACACGGTCAAGGGTCAAAGGGGTTGGGGATGGGGCAAAATGTGTGTATGGTCTGGAGCCAATAGCCCCTTTTACACTACCAGATTTTCTGAGAATGTTGGGCCGCTTTGCCGGCCAGCTGCGAGTGTTTGTACACACAGACATGGAAAGGCGAGGCGCCCAATTTTCCGCCTCGGAGGGTAGTCATATTGGCGGAACCCTTTAAGTTTAAACAGACTTCCGCAACGGGAGGGGCTGTTGAAGACTTGTGGGAGGAGCTGTTGATGACGCCACACGTGCGAGCCACTGGAGGTGGATAAGCAGGAAACAGCTGATAGCAGGAATTAGCGAGCAGCCAGTAACAAGAGGGAAATGCAAACCTGACAGACACTGTAAAGATGAGCAACTGGGGAGACAAGGAATGATGCGCCCTCCCTGCCCTCGCAAACGAAGAGGGCCGCCTAGGCTGACCAAACGTCCTCTTTTGCCCGGACATGTCCACTTTGTGCATCCCCTCCGGGGCGTCCGGGGGTTGTTTATAAATTAATGATAATGTCTGGTTTTCCTTGTGTGTGTGTGTGTGTGTGTGTGTGTGTGTGTGCGCGCGCGCGTGTAATCCCTGAGAGGCTGCCTTATCGGAGGATCTCCAACACTCACAACGAGGAAGCAGCAGACACCGACGGCGCGGCATTATTCTGAGCTTCCAAGATGCCGAAGCACAAGTGCAGCTTCACAGATGAACTGCAGAAAAAATTCCCAACTTACCGTCCCGACCCGGTCGGGATATATGGGAGGCTGAGTGCACCGTGTGCAAAGCTGGCACATATGATTCTATTTATATTTATTTTTGTACAATTGAAACTTGTAAAAAGATTATTTTAGGCATCATAAAAGCAAGTTGAGTAACCTCTGAGAAGCCTATCTAAATTTCTATCTTTGAGAGATGTTATTTTGTAATATAACTGAATTTTCTATCCACACATAAAAGCTTTAAATATATTAAAATTATAAGGCATCTTTGAGTAAACTGCGAGTATCATTTAAGTAGGCTATCTCGTGGCCGGGGCGAGTGTCCTCTTTTTTGGAAATCAGAATATGGTCACCCTCGAAGAGGCCATTAACCGTCAGATGACGGGGATAGTGAAGAATGGGCTGATTTACAAGAGAATCTGACTGCTGCACCTGACTAGCTGCGGCTTCCCTCCCACGTCACTGTTTATGTCACACACTGAGCTACACGTTTTTTTACTTGCTCACGCCCCCCCATTGCCCCAAAATAGGCGCATTCTGTATAAACAAAAGTAGGTAGGCTGCAATTTTCCGCCCTCCCCGATTTTGTTTTTATACTGCCAATGCTGAAAAAAGACTGATTAGGCTTTCCTACAAATTTGCACAATTCCTATCTAAAAAGGGCTAATGGCTCATTGCAGAGGGGGCGTGGTCCTGCATGTTCAGTCAGGAACATTGCAGTCCTCTGTAACCGGAGAGAAATGTTGGCCTGGGACAGCTACCCTCTTTACACCATGTCTTTTACATCTTTCACACATTCATTCCATTGGGTTGTGGTGTACTGCTGGTTTCGCTTCATGTTTGATAGCCATTTTTGAAATTAGGTTGGCTAGAGCAATAGTGTCTTTCTGAGTTGAAAACTGTTTTAGGGGCTGTACACATGCCGCGTCTTTTGCGCCCTCAAATTCATTGTTTCCAGTGTAGACTCATGGCAGGTGCACTCAAACACCAAAGCGACGCCGTCTGGTGCACATGTGTTCCCAAACCCCTATCTTCTCAGGGTGCAATGGCTATGCCCTGAAATAAACAGAGTTTGACTTTTGGAATGCAACAGCGGGCACTGCACGTCACGAGTCAAGGAACAACAAATCACAGCCCACAGATATCTTTTCCTTCTTTGGTAAATATCAGTCTGTGATAAATATGAAGGAGAAGTTGATCATTTTAGTGCAGGGCTGTCCGAGCTTTCAAGAGTACAGAGAGAGGTTTTGTCTGAAGTTGCTAAGCGACCATAACTAGCACGGTATCATAGCCTACCTACAAGAAATCCTGAGTGCAGAGCTGATCTTCTTCCAGGTGTTGTGTGACCCAAGTGTGTGTTGGGTCTAAAATATTGTGCATGGGACAGATGTAAAGCTCGGACAGCCCTGCACTAAAATGATCAACTTCTCCTTCTTATTTATCACAGACTGATATTTACAGAAGAAAGGAAAAATATCTGTGGGCTGCAATTATTTGTTCCCTGTCACATGGCATGTGTTGCCAAAAGTTGAACTCTGTTTATCTCGGTGCACAGCTGTTGAGCACCGAGATAAATAATGCTCAGGAACATGTGTATGTAACTCTGCACTTACATTGCATTTACATACAAAAACACTAGATGTGAGGGCGCAAAGAATGCGGCATGTGTACGGCCCCTTAGATGCAGCCTGCCTCTGCGCCCTCCTGCACAGAGTAGGTACAAGAGTAGCGCCCAGCACCTGACCACACGTTTTCCAGGTGGTTTAAAGACACCGCATGTGTACGGCCCCTTAAAGGCTAAGTTCAAATAAGTAATAAAAAACATTTTTGTAGCGCTCACAGCATTGAAAAATTACATTTGAAAAAAGATAAAAATAAAAAGCAACATCTCTGTGGATTACTGTGGATACTGTGGATAATCGGTAAATGGTAAATGGACCTGCATTTGTATAGCACCTTTCTAGCCATCCGACCACTCAAAGCACTTTTTACACTACGAGTCACATTCACCCTAGTCTGAGGGGGCGGAAGTTCGCTGCAGAGATCAGCCTCTCATTGGGCGGAACGAGCCACCTGCTGAAGTCCCACCCTACCACCTCCGGTTGTGTAGCAGTTTTCAACTGTTTTCAACACGTCCTTTACTAACTTTTGTGGTGTTTGATCTTGCGGGGATGTAGCCATTTTTCTGCCATGGTTTGCATCCTGTAGGTGATATTTTTGTGGGCGTGTTACACCAAAACCTGTTTCCCCCCAGCAAAATTTTTGCAAGCGCACCGTTGCTGTGGCACCGCCCAGAACGATTGTGATTGGTTGAAAGAAGTACAAGCAGCCGGGGCGTTTTTTTTCTCCAATCTCAAAGTGAGAGTTGGCCCAGTCAGACCTTTCTTTTCTTGAGAAAGGTCTGGTAAGCGAGACTACATTCGCCCATTCACACGCACATTTATACACTGGTGGCTGAGATTACCATACAAGATGCCACTTGCCACTCAGTTTTTAACACACTCACACATCGATCATAGAAGCATCATCGGGAGCAATTTGGGTTCAGTATCTTGTTCAAGGATACTTCGACATGCAGACTGGAGGAGCCGGGGATTGAACAGCTGATCTTCCGATTGGTGGACGACCCACTCTACCTTTGAGCTCTACCTCACTGTGAACAGTCTTCAATCTTCTGAAATAGTGTGTGTGAAAACTGTTGACAACATGTTTTCTGGATTGTTCAGAGTAAGGCTGTGTTCAGACACATCAGCACTGCACCCCCATGCATTTTATGCCTCCATGCCAACGGTAGCCACGGCCAGAGGCATTCTGTTTTCCAATTTCACTTTACTCTGTCCAGTCGTCCATCCATTCCGTTCTTGTGAATGCAATATCTCAAGAATGCTTTGACCAAATTTCTTCAAAATTGGCACAAAAGTACATTTGGGCTCAACCATAAACTCATTAGATTTTGGTGGTCAAAGGTCAAGGTCAGTGTGACCTTGCATTAGTCTCGTTCTTGTTAATGTGATATGTCAGGACCACCTTGAGATAATTTCTTCAAATCTGGCACAAATGTCCACTTGGACTCATTGAATTTTGGTGGTCAAACATCAGGTCAGGACTTTATTGAACCTAATATCTTAAAGAGGCCTATAGGGAGTTTCCTCAAATTAGGCACTAATGTCCATGTCATGGACTCAAGAATGAACTAAATAGAATTTGGTGGTCAAAGGTCAAGGTCCCTGTGACCTCACAACACATTTTTGGCCATAACTCATAATTCATTTGCTAATTATGAAAAAAATTCACACAAATATTTAATCAGATATAATGATGAATTGATGACATTTTATATCCAGAAGGTCAAAGGTCAGCTTCACTGTACCATCATAATGCTCTGCAGAAACACTTTTCTGGCCATTATGTAATGTCATATCTCAGGAACAGAAAGGGAGACATTTAGTTAGAGACTGAATTGGTGATACCCCTCTTGGGTATCTACCTTGAAACTGTGCTGATTGTATAGATCTTCAATGCTGCCGGGGGATAGATGTGTGTGAAGCATCCATGTTTGCACAGACATGGATGTAAACTGTAGCTGCAACTTGACTGGTTCATGATGGCATACAACCACAAAGCAGCAATTGTAGTTTCAGTATGCATGCCTGTAACAGGGACAGTTTCTAGAAAAAGATGTCACTATTGAGTCTTTAATTTTTCAATGCTGTGAGCAGCACAAAGTAATCATTGTATGTACATATGGAGGCAGAAATCTGAGAGACAGATAAACTCCAAACCTAGAGGTAAGAGAAAAAAAATATGTTGTTTCAGGGTGAAATTACCCTTAAATGAGCCTCAAATTGATTTATTAAAGTGTGACTACAATTTATAGGTTATAGAACTGACTTGAATATAGATACCTGCATACAGTTATCTCAAGACCAGGACTGTAAATTAACGTTACATGGTTTAATTGGTAAAGGGGTTTCAGAAAAAAAATTGCTTTGATCAATTTCGAAAAGCTAGTAATTTCAGATAAGTGACTAAACACAGACAGACTGCTGTGGAATGCATCACCTCAGGTTATAATTCTCCCTCTCATGTTCTCAGCCTCCAGCAGTGGGACGCGTCTCCATCGTGGATACGTGGAAGAGGCAGCACCTGAGGACACCCCTCCTGAAACCACACACATTGTCTTTGTGGTGCATGGCATTGGCCAGAAGATGGACCAGGGCCGCATCATCAGGAATACCAGCATGTGAGATATTGAGAGGTTTCCAGTAGGAGCATAGAGCATTAAGAAAAGAATCAGAATCATTGTTGGAGTAATTGTTTTGTCTTGTCTTGCTGGTATGCAGGATGAGAGATGCTGCCAGAAAGATGGAGGAGAAGCACTTCTCTGATCGCACCACAGAGCATGTAGAGTTCCTTCCTGTGGAGTGGAGGTCAAAACTAGCTCTCGATGGAGGTATGCTGCACCTCAGCACACAACCATAAAAAACAAACACTGATCCTGCACAGGAGAACTGTAGTGGTATCATGCAGGGTCTGTCCTGTCTTTGATTAAAGAATCAGGATCAGAACTGGGATTAATTCAGTAATAGGTAAAGCCAGACAAATACCCAGAACAACAGATGAGATGGGGACCATGTCAGAGTGGCACAGTAACATAACATTTTTCTGCACTAACTGATGGCAGACAACAAACAAGGATAGGACAGACTTTATTGTCCCAGTAGGACATTTGCCTTGGACATCATAGGTCTGCAGAGGAAAACCACAGCAAAACAGTTATCAAGTCTATCAATTGCAAATGCCCATCTTTATCAGAGAAAGTTCAGACATAGTACAAAATTTAACAGTGAACAACCACTAGAAGGACAGCTACAGCAAACTCATATTTCAGTCTAGGTGGTGTTTGGTGCTATAATGCATAGGGGGACAAAGGAATGTTTGAAGTGGTGGTGCTTGCTGAGGGGAACCCAACTGTCAACCTGAGGGGAGCAGCTAATGAGATTCTTTTGATTATAGTTTGTTGAAAAAAATAGACTGAGGACTGAGATGTTGATGGACTCCCATGATCTTCATGGCTGTCTGTGCGATTCAGGTGATCTGAGGCTTTGACTGTACTGTCAGGTAACCAAATCATGCAGAGATAATGCAGCTCAGGAGACTCACCACCAGGGGCGTCGCTAGGAGTTGAAAACATCTGTGGCTTTAGCCCTGAAGTGGGAACAATTTCTTACCCAGGGGTCGGGGGGGTTTCTCCCCGGGAATATTTTGAGTTATTCCCTGTTAAACATGTAATTTTAATGTATTGAAGAGGTAAAAATCGATGTCTGAAGCTGGGCCAGAAGACTCCGGACCTTGCCCTCAACACCTATGTTTGAACTCGTCTTTTTCCCACAAATGTATCTTGGAATAAAAAAAAAAAAAAACAGTACTCAGAGAGTCACTGGAGACACTTAGAATCAGGTGCAACCGAGTTTTATGTGTTCACAAGCAACAACACATACAACTCATGAGTCAGGCTCCGGAACCAGACTGGAGACTCACTCTCTATGCTCTGCCTTTTATACAGGTGGAGATTCCAGTGAACCTCCACCTCTTTTTCTTTGTCCTTTGACCAGAACTTAATGGTGTATTACCCAGGCATGTTGGAACATCACTCCTTATCCCTCCGTACATACTGGTGTCCAGGTTGGCCTGGCTATGACCCCTTATATAATGGTGTACTGCATAACAGTGAAACAGGTGCATCTAACTTCTTCTTCCAATATGTTCAGGCCTAATCCAACTCTATTTTTAAAAAAACATTTAATCACAGTGATATACATTCAATAGATGAGCAGATGTGTGAATGAATATGTTGATTCAAGCATATATTCCATACATAATTAAAATATGTGGATGAGTGCCTGCTGATTAATACTTAATCACACTTTGTAGTTAAGGCTAATTTTACACAACATATCCCCCCCTTTGGGACTGGAAAGTCCCATCAACACCAGATGAGCACAAGCAAAAATATATATTCCCCCCTTTGGGACTGGAAAGTCCCATCAACACTAAAACAGCAAACCTCATCCAGTTACATCGATTATAATTCTATTAAGGCAAATTAGAGGTGAGACATTTAACAGTGGTGACACTCTTCAGTAATACCTGATTACACAAAGATTACAAAATTTGATTCTTAAGGCTATGCTTCAAATACGAGGTAAATCACAATAGGCTATTTTTCATTCCAGTGTATAAGCAATCACATTTGATTCCAGTTTATGATGAACACAGTAAATGCTGCAATTAGTAGAACATGCAATGGGCAATATCTTCTGTGGCTACTGTCCCTGCCGACCGTAGGGAGACACCCCAGCCATACGCAGATGGCGATATGAGGCAACCTGATCCCGCAATATCTCAATCTCTTGCTGCTTGAGGGAGATGATCTGAACACACAGATTGCTCAGCTCCCGATAACCTTGAAGATATAGCTCTTGCTGGTGTTTGCGCCGTGTCTTTTGGCTGAGTTTATAGCTGCAGGCTCTCAGCCGGCGTATCTTAATCTGCAGGTCAAGAGAGAAACTATGCACCAGTCCGCAGTATGGAATCTGAAGGACTCGATGAAGCAGATCTCTCAGCTTATTCACAGCCTTCCGTTCCACCTCCCTTGTTTGTTTCTCGATGGGCAGGAAACGGAGGTCAATCTCTACTGCCACTCAGCTTGGGAGCCAACGGCTTGAGAGGCATTATATTCTTTTCCAGTGCGACTTTAGGTGGGCCAGACGTTGATGGGGGTGCACTGACAGACGGACTGGTCAGGGACCAGGATGCATGCTCTTCTGCACTCACGTCAGGATCTCCCTCTGAGGACGAGGTTCTCTCAGGGGATGGATTAAGTGGCAGCTAATTCCACTCTGGGTTTTCTGAGGGGTCAATTTGATTTGCTGATCTCCCCCTGGTATGGCCATCCCTGGGCTTGGGGTTCTAATTAGGGGCTGGTTTCCCTTTTGTGCTGGGCGTTGTTGATTTTCAGTGGAGTTGAAGCTGGCCTGGTTTGAGGGTTGGATCTGTGGTGGCTGCACTGGTGGGGATGTGTAAATCATTGGTGGGGCCGTTGGGGCGTAGTGATACCAGCGGGCTTCAATAGGAGTGCCTCCCGGGGGCACATACGGGGGGTCTGCTGATTGGCACAGGTGATTGTTCGGTGTAGGCTGGATGATACTGCACAGCCAGACGTCCCTGCTGGTAGGGCGGCCACGGGGTCAGGTGGTATGAGTATTGGGTTTCCCAGTTGCCGGCCATACTCTTACACACTTATCTATTTGTTACAGAGGACGCTTTTAATTCAATTGCTTTTTTTTTCTTTCAGCTACTCAAACAAGGGTTATACACTGATTAGATGTTGTTAGTTTGGTCTGGTGACAGCAAGGTTGTTCTTTATCTATTGGCAAATGATGGTTCATGCCTATCCCGTCTACTTTCCCTTACACAATCTCATATTCTCCTTCTCTGGCCCTGTTCATTGGCTTGTATATGTTATGTTTTGACTCATAGTGGTTGTGGGGGCCTACACATGAGGTGTTTTGCTCTTGTAGTCCTATTGCTACGACGGGTAATGCCTGTTGGTTTACTAACACAGCAAATTGCCCTGTTGCTGTCTTCAAGACTCTCTTAATCATAAGTTGCACTAGGGGAAGGATACAACAAGTAATCACAAGAATTGTCAGGATAAGCAAGTAGTACCCCTAGTGTTTGCAAAATCTTTCTCAGAGATAAACTCTGTAGCCAATCTAGCAATGATGTGGTTTTGGTGTTCCAATTAGAATGTTGCACGTGTTGGTCCCTTAACATACGTATATTCTCCAAAAGCCCTGGTTAGGTTGCCATCCTTACCCGTATTCATGGGGATGGCAGTACAGCACTCTTCCCCAATTACATCACAGACACCTTGGTCTTTAGCTAGCATTGTCTTGATGACAAGCTTATTTTGCACAGTCATCAGTGATGCGGCATGCAGTTGTTCGCTTACCCCCTCTAAGGCATCTATAGTCCAATTTACAAATCTCTGTTGATTGTACCATTAATAATTCATTTAGTGGCTGTTACGGCCTATGTACTGGGCGATCATTATGATTCCCGCAAATGGCAGGGAACCCATCCACTCCCCGACATTTACCAGTCATACCCTATGACTTGATGCTCACTAGGGACGCCTTGTGGTATCTAATCCCATGTGATGTACAGGTTATCATCCTTTTTCCAGTGTGATCATGTCATAGATGCTCTACGGACTCTTTTTGGACTATTGTCAGTCAAGCTAATTATTGTAATTGGTCCTGTCAGCATAACTGGAATACAAATTCCTGTCCAATTGGTTGGTAATACAACTTACTACTTAATACTGAGGGTGGAGTTTTCCAACCAGTTCTCTATAGAGCCATATGCCACACAATATTGGGAACATTATGTCGTTTGCCAAATGTACTGTAATGTACTTGGGGATCCCAAGACTGCATGTCTGCTTTTAGTGCCCAAAATGTGCCTTCTGCTTCCTCTGTCCAAGCTAACTGTGCTGCATTATTAGTTTGTCATGCTACTCTTATTAAAGCCCTTAGTGGGGCAGTTTTTATAGCATAGTCACAAATCCACAGTTGCCTGTATCCTGTCATACCAAGAAAAGACAACATTTGGCCCAACGTTTGCGGCTGTGGGGCTTTGATCACTGCCTCTAACTGAGACGGTGCAATACATCTTTTGTCACCGCTCAGTCTTCTTCCTAAGTACTCCACCTATTGCTGGCAGAATTGCAACTTATCCTTACTGACTTTATGTCCTCCCTCTGCTAGAGCTGTGAGTACCACAGTAGTCTTTTTGACACTGTTCTTTTGTGGAACTACAAATCAGTAAATCATCCGCATATTGCAATACCGTACTTGGTACAGCAAGGTGAGATAAGTCCTGCGTCAGCACTTGGTTGAAGATCGAAGGACTGTCGGTCCTGTGGCAAGCAAGTATATGTGAACCGTTGGCCTTCAAATGTAAACGTAAAGGTATCGAGAGTCCGGATGCAGAGGCACACTGAAAAAAGCAGAAGACAAATCAATGACGGTATACCACTGTGTACCAGATGGTATGTTTGAAAGCAAAGTATGTGGATCTGGGACATGTGGTGTCTCCACTTCCACTATGGCATTAATGGCTCTTAAGTCATGTACTAGACAATAGTCTGTTGAATTTGCCTTCCTGATGGGAAAGATGGGTGTGTTGCAGGGGCTTCTGGTTTTAACCAACACCCCCTCCTCCACCAATCCTTCGATCACTGGCCTGATACCTTCAATAGCATGCTGCTTTAGGGGATGCTGTCTCTGATATGATAGATTAATGTGTGGTCTTAGTGTGATGTGAACAGGTTGAGCTGATTTGTGAGCTGTCCACAACTGGAACTTGGTTTAGCAGATGTTCATGTTCGGCTGCTACTATCATATGTGTAGGTGGGTTCCCATCAACCAATACCTTGTCTGCGACTGTCACATTGCCTATCTTGACCGAGATTCTCATGTATTGTTTATCCTTAGAAATATGGATGTACTTGTTACCGGTGGGTAGCCACTCACGCACCTGCAGTGCACATTTCACCATAGTACCCAGATGAGGAGATTCATAACCCTCCGCCACTAACAGAGTGACGTGTGGTGTGGAATTTGGCACTTGGAACCACCCAGATAAATCTTCTGAAAGGCGGACTGCTGCTGCAGCCCCCTGTGGTCCCTGTCTTCACTTGTGATCAGACATGGTTTTCTGTTAAGTACTGCATCCCAACATTCTTGATAATCTATGTGAGTCTGATCTGAGTCATACATGAGCGTGCAATGTAACGGCAGAGTGGAGGTGTATGATGTAGCAAAATCTAACCTGACCCACGATTCCCATGCAGTCCAGGCTTGTTTGAGGTGGAACTCTTCCGGCGTTAACTGGAGCCAGTATACCAGTGCCTGCTGTGCCTCTACTGTTTCTTGGAGCAGCTGCGGCATCATGCCTTGTGGGGGGTCTTCGGGGAAGTCCAAATATAATCCATCTTGTGTGCACATGATCTTAGCTTGGAGTGGGCACAATATGTCTCTTCCAAGTAGGTTTACTGGAATGTGGGCTAAATAGAGCAAGAGTGCGACTATGATCCTTCCTGCAATGAGCATTGGAACGGGCTTTGTTAGTGGTATAACTTGTGATTTGCCAGAGATGCCTACTTTCTTTATTGATGAGTTGGAGAGGGGGAATCTGGAGCCTTCTTTCCCAATGCATGAATATGTGGCTCCTGTGTCTGCCATGAAAGGGTATTCACAGTTGGTATTACAACTGGTATGGTTGGTGCGTCATGTGGTTGCAACGAGACAACTGGTGACATTATTTCCCCCTCTGGCTCCTCTGGGCAACCCTACCATGGACGCCCCTGTTCCTTGCTGGGCTAATGCTGTGCAGGCCCCAGCCATGGATTGACAGAGCATTCCCTTCGTAGGTGTCGTGGTTGTCCGCACCCCCAACACACGTTATCTGACACGGCTGGATTTGTCCCTTGGTTGCTTGCATTCATGTCTTGCAGGCATAGTGGTGATGTGTAGTGACATATTCTGTTGAATCTGGACCTGAGGGGGTCATTTGTTCAACAGTTTGGGGAGTATTCTGTGGCTGAATGGTCTGGGGAGCTGCCTGATTGGCTATGATGACAGGGGCTTGACTTTTTGTTGTCTCTTTCTTTACTTGCTTGGCCAGTTCCCTGAGTTGCAGCTGTATCAGTTTGTTGGCCAGCTGTTTGCTGTCCTCTTTCTGTTTTTTCTTCTCTCTCCTGTAGAGTTCCACGTGGTGGGCAATATGTTCTGAGAACATTGGCCAATCCATCTTCATCAGCCCCACAACGGCATCTAGGCGTCGCTGCACATCCTTAGGCATGGCCTTTTTAACCATCATTTTGAAGGGGCTCTGAGTTGTTTTATTGGCATTCCATGCCTCTCCGGTCTCTTCCTTCCATCTTCACTGGAAGTTGTGCAGGAACCTGGAGGGACATTCATCGTCTCTCAATGTCTCTCCTTCCAGTTTGGATGGGTCTCTCTTTTCTGGGTATTGTTTCTTCGTCTTCGTCTTCGTCTTCGTCTTCGTCATCGTGATTGTTGCTAATCACTGCAGTGCCTAGTTGAGCCTTCACAAATATTTCATGGGTGGTCTGTTTCCCCGCCACATACGTGAGCAGAGCTTTGACGTCTCCCAGCGCCAGACGTATACCTGCCTTGGTCTCTTCTGATGCCATTATCCACTTATCAGCTCCATCTGTAAGGACTGGGAGACACTCAGCCAGACCTATCATGTCCATGAAGGGCCACGGCTCGTATCTCGTATTGGGTCTGTCCTGAGGCTTTTGTCACTAGGGGGCATATACGTTCTCCCTCTGGGTCTGGGTCTGACGCTATCTGTCGGTCCAGGTCGCCCAATGAATTTCCCAGCCTGACCTTGTCATCCTCCGATTTCCTCCTGTATGACTCAGCTTTGTCTTGTGCCCTTGGTATCGGGGTACTTGCACCCCTGCGTAGTCTGTGAATCTTGGACCATTCTACCTTGGGGTGCAACTGTTCACACTCTTCATGGTGTGGTCTCTCATCTCTCTCCGACCTCCCTCTGTCCAGGCTGTGGCCCATGTCACCCTGCTTTGGTTGGTTGGTCGTGCTGTTGGTAATGGTGGTGCTGTGGGGACTACTCCTTTGTGTGTTTGTGGTTCCTCTGGGCGCTCCCTATCCTCCAGCTGCACCATTTGTCTCATACTCCCAAACTGTCTAAACCACCCTTCCCTTCCCTTCCCTTCCCTTCCCTTCTCCTCAACGTGCCTTAATTCAATCTTTACTTCATCACAGCATGCCAGATTGAAGGTACCATCTTTGGGCCAGCGATTTTTTCCTGATGTTCTTTTGTGCCATTTATTAACACAGTGTCAAATGTGTTTTTTTTTTTTTTTTTCAACGAGGGTGTTGCTGCATTACTACCTCCATAGGGGTTAGGTCCCCTTTTTCCATCTTTCCCTGATCAGCTCCCATGAAGCCCTGTTTAATTTCTCCTGCCCTTGGGATCTCTGGCTGTTTGTCGTTTCTTTTGTGCTTATTAGCGCTATTATTTTTCCTACTGTGATAGCTGTTTTATATTTCTTTTCTTTCCACGGGTTATATTCTAGTTTCTCTGACCCATCTTCTTGAGGGGTTTTGGTTAGGCGGCCAAATTTTCCTGTCTCCCACTTAACCTTTCTGGGCTCAACAACAATCTGTAACCGTGGGACAACCACTACCCCTTCTTAACCCCCTGGTAATCTCACCTGGTTCAGAGGAAGCGAAGATATTGGTCCGCTCTTATACATGTCACACAAGAATTGTAATATTGGGTCTAATGAATAAGAAACCCGCGCTCTACGCAGGATTGTCTCCCACGGTACGCTTGGAAATTCCTCCCGCACTTGCCCCAAATTTACAAATTTCGTGATTTGCCAAAGTTTTAGTCAAATTAGCTGCTCACCTTGCCACTGCTCCACATGCTCTTCGTCTATGTATGTTCTCTCTAACCAGAAGTATGTTCTTATGCCTTGGGTTTCCACAGAGCCTTCTAATGTGCAATGTTCCTCAGTCCAAATCTCATCTTTCATTACTATCTCCCTCTTCCATCTAATTTTACTTAATTCACCATTACCCCCTTTTTATTCTATTTTTATGTTTTTGTTTTATTTCCTATATATTCGTTTTACTGCTTACTTTACTATATTTCTGCACACCACTCGCTTCACTCATCTAGATCTGATGTGTCGTCAGTCTTTATACATTTGTACATTTTCCATTCTTTCTTAATATATTCACAACAGATTTTATCTTTCGCTTCACAATATTTACAGTTTTATCCACTGTAGCGACTATCCTGGCAACCAATTAGCCACTTGGCTGAGTGCAGGATGGGACTTGGAATGCGCTTAACAGGATGATTGAATGAATGAATGGAGGAATGAATGAACGTCCACAGCGACATCCACGGTCGGGTGAGGTTCCCATTTATTACCGTCACATTCAGAGCAGGTTTACATCATGGCAAAAAGTTTTATGGAGTGATCTGACTAATTGTGATGGTTCTGGCTGGTACAAAGTGGCCTCTTAGGGAGCAGTAAAAAACGTGCAGTCTCCCCGTACCCATGCATAAAATGGCAGCCCAGTACACCTGAGCCTATATACTAATTGCACCCATCATGACGTGGACCCAAACCACCACCCTAATCTGCACTGCCACCCAGTGACAACTTGAAAATAAACAAACAGACAGACTGAAAATAAACAGACAAATAATGGCTCCTACACACCAGCCCCTAACTGTGACTGTGTGAACAATTAACTTAAGAAAAAAAAAGAGAGCCATAAAAAGTCCAATCTTCCTCTGTCTTCTTTCTTCTTTCTTCTGAGTCTGGCGTTACAGACACGAGACTCAACGTTGGGTCATGACCTTTGCTGCCCGAACCTTATACTGCCTCTTGTAGCAGAAAAAACTTGGAAATGGGCTGCTCCAAGCGCCCTATCTTTGTCTTCAACTGTACTGAACGTACAAGTCCTCCCTTGTCCGGATATGTCTTTGTCACTCGTCCCAAAATCCATGATCCACGAGGTGCGGTGCAATCCATGACAATGACAAGGTCTCCTATCACAAAATTTCTTCAAGGCTTTGTCCACCTTTGCCGTTCCTGCAGTAGTGGCAAGTACTCCTGCGTCCACCTCTTCCGGAATAGATCCGACAAGTATTGAACCTGTCTCCATTGTCTCCTGATGTAAAGATCATCTTCTTGAAAGAGTCCAGGGGCAAGAATAGGCTTCCCTTTGAACAAGAGGATGTGATTTGGAGTGAGCGCTTCCAAGTCGTTGGCCTCATCGGATACTTTGGTTATGGGGCGGTCATTCAGAATGGCCTCTGCCTCACACAGGATGGTATGAAGGCTTTTATCGTCCAAAGATTGTTGGTGTAGGACAGTTCCAATGAACGCCTTTTTGCAGCAGAGCACTGTGAATCTTGCTGTGATCTATGGCAGCCGAGGCCAACGAAGTTGGTGCCATTATCTGACCTCAAACTAGTCTCTTGATCTCTGCGGCACATGAACCTCTTTATGGCATTAATGCAGGAATCTGTGTTCAGAGAGTAGGCAATCTCCAAATGTACGGCCCTGCTAGCCATGCAGGTAAAGATGACTCTATACCATTTGACCATAACGCGTCCTCTCTTGACATCCATTGGGCCGAAATAGTCTACTCCTACATGTGTGAAAGGAGGCAAATCTGGCCTGATTCTCTCCTTTGGCATGTCGGCCATTTTCTGTTCGCTGGGCTGTCCTCAATGCCGTCGACAGACCACACAGTCTCATATTATCCTTCGACAAGCAGAGTTAGATTGGATACATGTTGACTCTTGTAAAGCATTACACAGGGTGTTTGAGCTCCTCAGGTAAGGCTGCCCGACTGAGTCTTCCACCCACTCTCAACAAATCATCCTTCCACACAGGATCCAACCTGTAAATATCACTGGTTTTCTTCATGCCAGATGCTCCACTTTTCAATGCAGAAATTTCTTCCTTGAAGGTTGCTTGCTGACTGAAGTGGATAATGGCAGATTCTGCTCTGGTGAGGTCACTTACAGACAGCAACTGATTGCCAACTGCATCTCTGGCCTTTCTCATCTCCTCTTCCACCCTTTCTGGTTGTACAAATGAGCCTGCACCAGTCAAAGAAGCAACCACTTCCTTCCTCTTTCTCCTTAGCTCCCGGAGAATCATTCTGAGCCGAAGGAACCAAGCAACAGAGGTCTGGAGTTTTGTCCACTGTGCTGTAACCACAGTCACTGGCATCTGCTAAATCATTCAGTTGTGCATGTATGGGTCCTCTGAAGTCCTTTGGCTTGATGCAACGATCCACCTTAAGTTCAGCCACCTTTCCCAGGTCCAGCAGCCATCCTGTCCATCTTTGTGTGAATATCTGTTGTTTTGGCACATTTCTTGCAACAACAGCTTTGGTAACAAGGTGAAAGGTGATAGAAATCCTAATGGGTTGTAGATGGAACTGACAATTGAAAGAATTCCACGTCTGGTGTGTGGCCGTGTTTCAACTGCAGGCTTGAATGTGAAACTGTCACTTTCGGCACACCAACTCAGTCCGAGTGCCATCTCTACAGGCAGAGTGCCTTGCTCCAGATGTAGCTGCCTGGTTGTTTTTGATTGCTTTGACTCAGGAATTGATGACAATACAGCTCAACTGTTGCTTGTCCACTTTAACAGCTGAAATCCCCCTTTTGAGCACAAGCCAGTGAGATCCTCAACGAGCTGCATTGCTTCTTCCTCTGTGGGCAAAGATTTCAGACAGTCGTCCACATAAAAGTTGTTGCAGATGGTGTCTGTCACCTTCTCTGGGAAGTCAAGGTCAAGGTGAAGGTAAACTTTATTATCCCACAAGTGGGAAATTCATGTGGTCACCATTACACATTCCATTTTTATACAGCCTACTGTATAGCATTAAAAACAATAAATACAAAACATTAGAAAAGAAAAACAGGGACAAGACAGACAAAACAGTAAGAACATTGAGGAAATATGACAAGCATGTATGAATAAATAAAATAGTGGGATGCTCATATATATGCTTATAGTTTAAAGTGCTTAGGAATTTTTAAATCTATTGTTATGCAGTCTAATTGCTGTAGGCACTAAAGACTTGCTATACCTTGTGGTCCTAATTTTCCTCTGCAGGATTCTGCCACTTGACCTGTTACTTCTTAAAAACTTCAGATGAAGAGGGTGGGTTAAGTCATTTAGAATTTGTTCTGTCTTTTTTAGACTGAGGTCGTTGTACAATTGAGCTACCTGATCAACTCCAATGATCCTACTGGCTGTTTTGACTATTCGTTGCAGTTTCTTCTGATCCTGAATATACATGTTTCCAAAGGCACAAATAAGGCCAAAGGATAAGACACTCTGCAAGAGAGCCTTGTAAAACATCTGAAGAATACAGCAATCTATTCTAAAATGACTGAGTTTCCTTAAAGAAACATCCTCTTCTGCAACTTTTCAGTCTGATTTTGTGCACATTCATTGGATGTCAGTTTGTTGTCAATTTCAACACCCAAATATGTGTATGTTGAGACCTGCTCTACCACTACACCATTGATATTTGAGGGTGGAACTATAATTCCCTTTTTATTAAAATCTGTGACCATCTCTTTTGTTTTCTTCACATTAACCACAAGGAAATTATCTGTACACCATTTAATAAAACCCTGCATCTCCCTCTCAAAACCCTCCAGGGATGCAGTGTCAGACTTTAAAAACCCAACTAATGCTGTATCATCAGCATATTTAAAATAAGTGTGGTCTGGGAAGGTTGCTTGGCAATTATTAGTGTATAATGTGTATAGAATAGGGGACAGAACGCACCCTTGTGGTGCCCCCATGTTTGTGGCTTTTAATAATGAGACACATGAATTGAATTTGACTTGTTGACTGCGGTTAGTCAAAAAGTCATAAATCCACAAAACTAATCTTGGATTTACCCTGAGGTTTACCAATTTTATTACCATCAGGTGGGGTTGGATTGTGTTGAAGGCAGCTTTATTGTCCACTGCAGTCCTCCTCAAAGCATAGTTGGCACAGCTTGGTGATGAAACTGCCCAAAGATGTGCACAGTCATTCTGTGTTCCACTAGACTATGTGTTGTGTCTCCGTTGGGCCACCACAGAAATCGAAGGAAATCCACATGCCTTTCGGACACCTTTACTTGATGGAACATAGCCTGGATGTCCGTCATCAGAGCAACATTTTCCTCTCTGAATCTTGTTAAGACACCAAAGAGAGAGTGAGTGAGGTCAGGACCTTGCAACAGCCGACAGTTCAGTGAGGTTCCTTTAAATCCTGCCCCACAGTCAAAAACGACTCTCAGGGTTTTCTTCTTCGGGTGGTACACCCCGTGATGAGGGAGATACCACACACTGCCATCTTTACCATCCAGCTGGTCCTGAGGCACCACTTCTGCATATCCACTGTCAATCATATCAGTAAGAAATGCTGTGTACTCCTCCTGGTAGGTCTTATTCCTTTCAAACTTCATTTTGAGACTTTGAATGCGCTGTTCAACTATGCACCAGTTGTTGGGCATGGTGATGCCATCCATTTTAAAGGGTAAGTCCATGCAGTAATGACTGTCCTGCATGCAAGTGGACTTCTCCAAGATCTCCATAAACCTCAGATCTTCCCTTGATATCTCCTCCTTCTTCTGCCTTCTCATTGAAGTCCTGGTTGTATTGAGAGATCAACAGCTCCTCGAGCCTGACAATGGATATCCTGTTGGCATAGACGGTTGAGCAGCTTCTCTGGCAACAACCACTGTTGCCCCTTGCAGGACCGTTGATGACCCACCCCAATAGGGTCCTCACGGCATAAGATCCATTGTCTTCGCTGTTTATGATCTCCCAGGGCTCCATAAGTTTTGGCGCATTAGTCCCAATTAAGACTTCCACCTCAGCGTCCAATTCTGGGATCCTGATATCTCTCAGATACTTCCATTTTTGAATGTCTTGCTGAGTGGGAATGTTGCTCCTTGACACAGGTATAGTTTCCTGCATGTAGGTCTCTGTGAGCTCCACAAATTGATTCCCATCCAATTTGGATACTTCCAGTCCTGATATGACCTGACTTTCCACAACCTTTTCTTGGCCCATAGTGCGCAGCAGGATGTTGGTTCTTTTGCCTTGTAGGTTCAGCTTCTTTAGAGAAACCATTAGTACAAAAGGTAGCTGTGCTTCTGGGATCCAAGAAGGCATACGTCTGTAGCACCTTATCTCCCTTCTTGGACTTCAGCTGTACTGGAACGATGGAAAGGGTACAGTTGTCGTCTCCAGCTCCAGTGCAACCACATGCCTGAAGAGAGACAAGTGCACTACTGACAGGTGTTTCCAATGCTTTGTTCTTGTCTTTGCTGTGGATGTGCAATATAGTAGGATGTTTTAGACTGCACTCACTACAGGTCAGACGGCTCCTGCATTCCTTGCTCATGTGGCCAGCCTTCAGGCATCCAAAACACACTCCTTTTCCTCTCAGGAATTCAATCTTCTCCCTTTGAGGAAGCTTGTTCAGCCTCGAACACTTGAGCAATGGATTTGACTCTTGACAGTAGAGACAGGATTCTAAGCATGACTCCTTTGATGATGTTATTGGCTGTCTTGGAATCTCGTGCACTGTGGGCTTGGTTACAGTATGGTCGATTGCTGAAATGGTTGTTGCAAAACTGCTTCCTTTGATGTTGCTCCTGGGTAGCGGTTTGCTTGCATTTACAGCCTTCAAGGTGTTTTGTCATGCATCTGAAATGTCATCAACAGTGGATGAGACAAGACTTTGACTTGCTTCTCCAGAAAGCACACCATATCTGGGAATGTGGCCCTGTAGCCTCGTCGCTCCTGTATGTCACAAGCTGTGGACCTCCACCTCTCCCGCAGCTTGTACGGCCACTTCACTAAGACATGCCTCGTGAGATGGAATGTTCAGCTCCTCCATATACTATATCTCTGTCATAGCGTTGCAGCAACCTCTTAGGAACAGCGCAAATTCCTGCAGTGCCTGAACATCCTCTGCTTTAATGACAGGCCAAATGCTTTGTTCATGTACGCCATTGCTATCCGGTGTTTGTTGCCGAAATTTTTCTTTAAAAGACATTTTGCTGTTTGATGCCCTTGTTGCGGTGTCATGTGAAGGTAGCTTCGCACCAGCTCCCTGGGCTTCCCCCTGATGTATTGTTCCAAGAAATACAAACAGTCTTGATAACTGCTGGTTCTCTCTTCAATGCAATGTTCAAAGGTTCTCATAAAGGAGACAAACTGCAATGGGTCACCATCAAATATGATTATGTCTCTTTATGGCAAGGTAGCTGACAGTTGTTGTTTCATGAGCATGTTGGTGATTTGATTCTGCCTCTGCATGATTCCACAAATAGCATCCTGGTCCACTGTATTTCACACTGATGCTCCATTCTGTGCAGGTTGATGCTTGTATATGTGTTGTTCCTGTGTAATTACAGGCCTGAGAGGTGCAGCTGTTGAAGCTGTGAAGACATTTTGAGACTGATACTGTCGGGCATTTGTCTGAGACATTCCAGTGTTTGGTTGCAACTGTGGCCTGAAAGTCATGTCCCTTGTTAGTGATGCCCCTACTTGGTCCTGTAGGCGTGTTTGTATGTTAACTTTAGGTCACACATCATGTACTGGGAGAACAGGTGGCACAGTTGTGCCTTGATCCGGAGTTGCGGTGTTTCCTTTCAGCACAAATTCATTTGCCTTTAGGTTGAATTCATGTTTTGGCACTTTAAGTGCTTTGCTCACATAAGAATTCATGCCATACGATTAACTGCCAACATCACTTCCTTCCAGCACAGAAAGTCTTGCAGCAGCAATGGCTATTTGTGCATCAAGCTCCAGTTGCTCCATTTTTTTCTTCAGTTTGATTTTTTTTCTTGTCTGAGTTTTTCCTCTTGTTCCTCCAAATCATGTCTCCTTTGCAGAGCGGCAGCTTTCTCCTTTAAAGCCACTTTCTCTGCCTTTGCCTTTAAATGTGCATATGAAACATTGGAAGCATATGATCTGTGAGAGTGGCTTTTTCTTGACCTTTTGCGTGACACATTAGTCACACTGTCCCCAGGATTGATGTCATCATTGCACTCACTTTTTGCATTTTCATCGCCACCAGCATGTTCATTTTCTTTTCCACCACAATTAGCCACAGCAGCCTTTTCATCACCACTTGCATTTTCATCACAATTAGCAACAACAGCATTCTCATCAATTGCATTTTCATCACAATCAGCTCCATTTTCCTTCAACCATGTTGATATCTCTTCAACAAACACATCATTGCAGGACCTTTTTGTGTGAAGCCATGTTTCCTGTTTTCTCTGCTCTTCCTCTGGGAGAGAAAACTCAGTGAGCAACGTGTTGTGGAGTTCAGAGGCCTTTTGACACAGTGTTTTGAATCTTTTTAGGTTTTGTTGAACAACAGAGGCATTTTCTTTGGAAGCCAAGAGAGCAGTGATTTGTGCTTTTAGTTTGCTTGCTTCTTTAAACTTCACATTCCTTTCCTTTTGAAGTCTTTCAATCATCATCATGAGTCCTTTAACAGTAGGCTTTCTTATTCTTTTTTCCACATCATCACATTGCATTTCCTTAGGGTCATCTTCATCAGCATCACGGTGCAAATCACTCATTTCAACAGATGTGTATTACTGCTTGAGAAGTGGTTTCACAGGGATCAATGTTGCGCTTTGTTGACAGCTGGGCAGAGCGTGCGCACCTCCAGTTTGTCCAAACAACACACTCGCATCACCAGTTAAACAATGCCACATTCTTCCACCACGAAAAGATGGCGGCGGTGTCAGTGAGTGGTTTGGCTGGCTCCACTCGCATGCAAAAATGTACTAACTGCACCATTCTTAAACCCATCTATTTAATATTTAAGATTTCTCTCTGGATTCTAAGCAACTATTACACGGTGCCCTGAATCAGTGCGGTAAAAATAGGGGAAAACCCGATTATCACAACGCCGGCCTGTACCTTCTCGTGTGTGGCGTCCTGCTACTGCCTGCTCTGTCCGCGTGCAGCACACCTGGGACTGCAGCCGAGAAGGTACAACACTGCGTGGATAACACTGCAGACGATCCACTCGGCATCTTATCCGGGAAAATACAACTGAACTTCCTAGGATATGGCTCAGTTACAATCTTTGCACAAGTCCTTAGGGACGGCCAAGCTCAGTTCCTCAAGCCACCATGCAAAACCACACTGAGAAGAATGAATGACAGCTGGCATAAACGCCACATGGCAAAAATGCTACTGCTACTGCTTCTTCTATCGGGGGATGTTCACCTAAACCCTGGACCTATCTTCCAACAAGCGAAACAAGCAACAGCGAAAGACAGCACTCCGACGCAGATTGTATCTCCAGTGACTGAATCCCTCCAACCTGCATTGGCATCTGTAACAATCCTGCAACCCACTCCTCGGGCTCCGGTGCTGCCGGGAGGCGTCTATGTTGACAGGGTCGGCGCGGGTGCTGCTCCTGGGGGTCGGGTGGTGGAGGTGATGTCCCATCGGCAGGATGGTTTGGAGGAGGCACAGACGGATGGACAGATCCACTCGGCCGCCGGAGTTGATCCACCTGACGGCCGGGGATCTACATGTGTCATGGAAGCTGCTGGGCTAACGTGGCAGCCAGCGCTGTATCCCGGTGGATCCGCGGTGGACTCAGCGCTCTGTCATCCAGCGCAACCTGAGCGCTCCAAAGACTTTGTCGCTGACACTGGGGTGAGTCCTGATGCCCATGGTTATGCACACAAGCTGATAACCACAGACAGTAATCACGAGGACAAACGTGGGACAGTAGGCAAGTGTAAACAAACACGGAAACAGACGAGGGGCAAAATAGCCTCACGTCTTTGTGCAAATACAAAACAAAGAGAACTCAAACTTTTTCAAACTGTAAATCATGCACAAGTTATTTGGAATCCTGAATCAAAACCTAAAGGCCTGCTAGGTGGTCATATAAATATCATAAGCTTATTACCAAAAATAGATCAGATTAGGAAACTGCTTATGGAATCCAACTTGGATTTCTTATGTATATCAGAGAGCTGGTTGAATTGTAATATCTCTAGTGATCGAATCAGTGTATTAGGATACTCATGCTATAGGAAAGATAGAACCTCGAGCAAGGGAGGGGGTGTTGTAATTTATATAAAGGAGCATTTCAGATGTTTTAACCTTGATTTGAGCATTAACTTAGAGTGTTTGGGACTTACTGTGACTCTCTCACCAAATATGAATTTTAATATTGTTGTTCTGTATAACCCTCCCTCTCATGGTGCAGAGTTTTACAATGAACTAAATAGTCTTCTTTCTGTTTGTGACACATGTAATGAATGTATTTTACTTGGTGATTTTAATATTAACTGGATGGTTAAAAGCGAAAAATCTAAATTGAAACCACTCATGGAGAAATTTAAATACAAACAGCTGATTGATAAACCTACGCGCATTACAAGAAAGAGTGAGACACTCATTGATCTGATTTTCACAAACAGGCCAGAGAGAGCAGTAAAAACGTACAATCTAATCACTGGCCTCTCAGATCATAATATGATACTAATAGTAAGAAAGCTAACAAAAAAAAACGCTTAATTCACCATAGCAAAATTGAAAATCAAAAGACAACAGGAATTCCTAAGTCAAAAATGGCAGATTTTGAATATGAGTTATCACAAGTAAACTGGGAAACCATAACTAAGGAGTCAACGATGAATCACAGTGTAAACAATTTCACCTCAACTTTAGGCAGCTTGATAAGTAAACATACAAAAACATGGAAAAGTAGACCAAAGAAATCCTCCCTCCCATGGTTTAATAATGATATCTACCAACTCATCAAAAAGAGAGATCTTGCCCTTAAAAGGTCTCTAGTGACGAAAAACAATACTGACCACCTTACCTTCACCAGTCTGAGGAACAAAGTGGTGTCTGCGCTACGGAAGGCCAAGAGCAACTATTTCCACAAACTAATTGAAGAGGCTAATGGCAGCAGCTCTAAACTGTGGCAGCAGATCCATAGACTAACAGACACAAGTAAACATAAACACCCTAAAATAACCAATCTTAAAGTAGACAATAACCTAATTGACAGTAACGAGTCAATTGCAAATGCTTTTAACCATTTTTTTATTGAGTCTGTACACGAACTAGCAAGCCATTTTAAATCAACTGACCTCAAGACATCCCCTGAAGACTGTGATAATGCCTCCTTAGATGGTTTTTGCATCGAAGAAGTATCCAGTGATACAGTTAAAAAGGTTATTACAAACATGAACAACTCAACGTCAAAAGATATTGATAACTTAAACGCTGGTTTAATAAAGAAATACCAGAAATATTTATTGCAGCCTATCACTCACTTAGTGAACCTCTCAATAAGAACTAATACATTCCCAGAAAGCTGGAAAACAGCAATAATTACCCCGATTTACAAGTCGGGAGACAAGGACATGGCAAGTAACTATAGGCCTATTGCCATTCTCCCTATAGTCTCAAAAGTCCTGGAGAAGATTGTTGCTATACAACTGATGGAACATTTGGAGACCAGCCAACTGCTCCATACACAGCAATTTGGATTTAGGCCTAAATACTCCACAGAAACAGCTAATTGCTATCTTATTGAGAGGGTCAAGGGTCTGTTGGTCAGGGGACATGTTGTGGGGACAGTGTTCTTGGACCTCAAAAAGGCTTTCGACACTGTCGACCACAGCGTCCTCCTGGCCAAGCTAAAATGTTTTAAATTGTCTGCAGATGCCATTCAGTGGTTTAAGTCATATCTGGAGGAAAGACAACAATGTGTCAAGGTAAATGGGGAAAAATCCCAACTTCTCACCAACAACATGGGCGTACCACAGGGGTCCATACTTGGACCACTGTTGTTCACTATGTACATTAATGACCTGCCGCTAAGTTGTCCAGGTGTCAGCTGCCAAATGTACGCTGATGATACTGTCATCTATGTATCTGCTAAAACAGCTAGCAAAGCAGCTGACCACCTGACACAAGCACTTGAGAAAGTCACTAATTGGCTTGAGTTGTCTCATTTAACCCTGAATGTTAAGAAAACTGTTTCTATGTGCATTTCTATCCGCAATAAGCCTATGTGCGACTTGTTTGAGGTGAAGATTAAAAATGAAATAATTACTGAGGTGAATGAGGTCAAATACTTGGGGATTATATTAGATAAGAACTTAAAATTTGATAAACAAGTACAGTACATCTGCAAGAAGGTTAAACCAAACCTCAACTGTTTTCGTTTTATCCGAAGAGACCTGTCATGCAAAGCTGCACATCTTTACACGCATGCTATGATTTTCTCCCATTTGTCATACTGTATCACGTCATGGTCACAAGCTTCTCAAGTCACTCTGAAACCCGTAGTAGCAATATATAAGCAAGCAATAAAAATTATGGATCAAAAACCCATGAGATGGCACCACTGTGGCATCCTGAGAAAACACAACCTTCTTGCATTTGAAAATCTCATAATTTACATAAATATCAGACTGGTTTTTAAATGTCTTTATAACTATGTATCACCCTGTTTTCTGCACTGATAAAAAGACGTTTGAGCTCAAGTCAAATGAACACACGAGCCTCCTACAATGGTGACTGCATTGTTCCCAGGTGTACAACATCATTTGGACAATCTGCCTTCTCAGTAAAAGGCGTTAACCTATGGAACACTCTACCCACTCACCTGAAGCTGGAGACTGATACAAATGCTTTTAACAGAGGACTAAAAGCATGGTTAAAAGCAAAACAACAATGTTCACATGTATAAATATGGACTTAGTTTAATATTGTAACTAATACCACGGTTGCGATCATGAATTTTGTTTGTTTTATTTCCTACTGCTGATCATATGCTCTGTGATCTTTGAATATTACTGTTTGCAATCATAACATCTGTTTGTTTTATCCCATTTGTTAATTATATGCTCTGTGTTTTCAGAAAAGCCGCCTATGGACTGGTGTTGAAAATTAGCACGTGTGCTACACACACCTAAGCAAAGGCATCTGGTCTGTCCACTGGGACAGTCTCAATGTATTTGTGATGTCCATATTAAATAAAATAAACCTAAACCTAAACTTTGCATGAATTCATAGATAGTTGTCACAATCAAATCTGGACATTAATGCAGGACATCATGTTCAAAGCAGCCCACTGCCACATACAGTGCTTCACCGTTTCCAATCAATGATCCCATTACATCCAGACAGACTTATCCTATGAACCGGGGACCTCCCGGAGCGTGTTTCTGATGACAGAAACTTTTCCTACCTTTCGATGGATGAAGATTAATGAACAATTACCAGCCAGGGAGACAGATGAGTTTAGCAGCGTTGCGATCCGTGTTTCCAAATGCTCCAATTGTCCAGGTGAGAGCAGAGGTTTTTACTTGTGTAGCGACTATCCTGGCAACCAATTAGCCACTCGGCTGGGTGCGGGATGGGACTTGTTTTTAACGTGCTTAACTGGATGATTGAATGAATGAATGGAGGAATGAATGAATGTCCACAGCGACATCCACGGTCGGGTGAGGTTCCCATTTATTACTGTCACATTCAGAGCAGGTTTACATCATGGCAAAAAGTTTTACGGAGTGATCTGACTAATTGTGATGGTTCTGGCTGGTACAAAGTGGTGTCTTAGGGAGCGGTAAAAACCGTGCATTCTCCCTGTCACCCATGCATAAAATGGCCGCCCAGTACACCTGAGCCTATATACTAATTGCACCCATCATGACGTGGACCCAAACCACCACCCTAATCTGCACTGCCACCCAGTGACAACTTGAAAATAAACAACAGACAGACTGAAAATAAGCAGACAAATAATGGCTCCTACATCCACTTTAATCGATCGTTGTCGCCGTCCCGTAGGCATCTCAGCGACGCGCGCCTCAACTCTGTATTTTACTTAGATCTCCGTCCCATAGGCCCCTTGGCGATTCTTTTTTATCTTTACGGTCGCCAACCCGTAGGCCTCTTAGCGACTTTTCTTTATCTCGTTAGTCATCGTCCCATAGGCCCCTTAACAACTTTTTCCTTTAATTCATCTATCAGCGTTCTGCCCGTGTAGACCTGTTCCCCTAGTGGAACACTCCAGCTCTCTGTGCTGAGGCGCCACGAGACTAACAATGGTATCCACAGAAGCTTTTTATGAATTATCTTGACCTTTATTCAAAGTTACAGAAATCCCCTGATTATTTTTATCATCTCACTCCAGACCAAAATATGGAGCGTGGACTGGTAGCTGGAGAAGTGCCAGTTCACCTCCTGGGCACCTGGTGCCCCTGAGCAAGGCACCGAACCCCCCAACCGCTCGGAGCGCCTGTCATGGGCAGCCCACTCTGACATCTCTCTACTTAGTGCATGTATAGGTCCAGTTTGTGCGTGTGTGTTCGGACCTGTGTGTAATTGACAAACAGAGTGAAAAACTGAATTTCCCCTCAGGGATTAATAAAGTATATACAAAAAAAAATAAAAAATAAAAAATGATGCCTATTTTGGTTACTCTTAATAATGACCCCAAACATATCCCATAATATCTCAAATTGTTACAGACCACATTCAACACACACTCATTCACTCTTTCCGCACCATGGTCACATATGTTGCACTAGACTCAGCTGTCTCCAGTGACGTTAGTCATGTCTCAGTGTCTCATTTAATTTTTAAGCAATTATCATCTATTAATTTCATTTAACTAGGTTCTTTAAGAGAGGAAGTTGTCAAATACCTTTGACCTGGGCGGCCCCCGGCACTGCACCCCAGACACACCTGGTTTAGGCAGAAAAAAGGCTCTGCTTACCTTATTTGGTGTCCACCTGTATGTCTGGTGTACAGTCCAGTGCCGCCAGACTCAGGGATGACTCCCTCACCCTCCTGGCTGGCTCGCCACTTCAAGAGGTAAAAATTGATGTCTGAAGCTGGGCCAGAAGACTCCGGACCTCGCCCTCAACAACTCGTCTTTTTCCCAAAAATGTATCTTGGAATCAAAAAAACAGTACTCAGAAAGTCACTGGAGACACTTAGAATCAGGTGCAACAGAGTTTAATGTGTTCACAAGCAACAACACGTACAATTAAATCACCTTTTGTAGAGACACAGTCATACCTACAAAGACTGTACACTGTTTCCACAATAACAAACCTTGGATTACCAGTGACATACAGGCAATCCTCAATGAGAAGAAGGCAGCTTTTAGAGATTATGACAAAGGCTCAAACAAGTGCAACATGAGTTTAAGAAGAGACTTAAGAAGGCAAAGGTGGAATACAAAAAGAAACTGGAAAGGAATCTACAACACAGCAACATCCGTGAAATGTGGAGAGGAGTCAACACCATCTCTGGTTACAACAGTAAGAAAAGACAGCCAGTGGTGGGTGATACAGAAAGAGCTGATGAACTCAATCAGTTCTTCAACAGATTCAATATGGCAGCCACTCCCACTTCCAATGCTGCTTCTCCTTCTCCTTCTCCTCCTCCTCCTCCTCCATCACCTCCACAACTTGTGTACAACTCCAATGTGGCAATGTGGAGCTGGGAAGACTTTGCTCTGGGAAGGCTGCTGGCCCAGATGGTGTGTGTCCAAGGCTCCTCAAAGACTGTGCTACCCAACTGTGTCAACCTCTCCACAAGATCTTCAACCTCAGTCTACAGCTGGGGCAGGTGCCGGCACTGTGGAAGACTTCCTGTGTTGTGCCGGTACCAAAAATTAAATGTCCAGCTGAACTTAATGACTTCAGACCAGTAGCCCTCACTTTGCACATCATGAAGACCTTGGAGCGGCTGATTCTACGCCTACTGAGACTTGAGGTCAAAGACAAACGCGACCCCCTGCAGTTTGCATACAAACAACACATTTGAGTGAACGATGCTGTCCTCTACATGCTTCACCGTGCCCTAGCTCATCTGGAGGAACCTGGCGCTTATGTGAGAATCATGTTCTTTGATTTTTCAAACGCATTTAACACCATCCAACCCAACATACTCAAAGACAAGCTCACAGAGATAGCAGTGGATCCTTTATTTATCTCCTGGATCACAGATTACCTGACAGGCAGGCACAGTATGTCAGGTTGGGGAACTGTGTTTCTGGGACATTAATGAGCAGCACGGGGGCTCCACAAGGGGCTGTCCTGACTCCATTCCTGTTCACACTGTACACGGCGGACTTCAAATACAACTCTGAGTCCTGCCACATCCAGAAATACTCAGACGACACTGCTATTGTGGCGTGTATCAGGAATGGGCAGGAGTCTGAATATAGGGACCTGATGAAAGCCTTCAGTGATTGGAGTCACAAGAACTGTCTCCTCCTGAACACCTCAAAGACCAAGGAAATTATCATAGATTTCCACAGGTCCAAGCCCCCTCTTCAGCCAGTGAATACCTGTGGGGTGGACATCGAGGTGGTGCCAAGCTATAAGTATGTAGATGTACACCTGGATAATAAGTTGGACTGGTCTCTAAACACAGATGCCCTCTACAAAAAGGGGCAGAACTGGGGCAGTGACGGATTTCCACTGGATGCGTGTCCACTGAGGAACGGCAGCGCTGGTTATCCGCTGCGTGCTCCGCCATCCGTCAAAAATAGAAGTCCTGCGTATCTGTTGCGGAGGGCTCTGGAGTGCCGCAGCTGAGACGGAGCCGGAATGCAGCACAGCTGCAGCCGGTGGAAACACACACGTTGACTAGAATTGAATCCTATCGGCTCCACTGCCGTGCCGGAGCGCAGATGCAACCAACACGCATCTGGTGGAAATAGGCCGTTAGATCTCTCAACATCTCTTGTAAGATGCTGCAGATGTTTTGTCAGTCTGTGGTGGCAAGTGTGTTGTTTTATGCTGCAGTCTGCTGGGGAGGAAGCATTAGACACAAAGATGAAAGGCGGCTGGACAAACTAGTCAAAAGAGCTGGCTCTGTGATTGGAGTCAGGTTGGACACACTGGAGGAGGTGGTGGAGAGATGCACACTGAAGATGTTCGAGGCCATCATGAACAACCCAGATCATCCACTCCACAACACCTTGATGGACCAAAAAAACTGTGGTGGACGGCTTCTCTCTCTTTGATGCAGGACAGAGAGATACAGAAGATCCTATATACCAACAGCCATCAGGCTTTATAATTCTTTGACATATAATAGATGAGCTGACAGATAATTGAATTTCCCCTTGGGGATGAATGAAGTTATTCTTAACTCATGAGTCAGCCTCCAAAACTAGACTGGAGACTCACTCTCTGTGCTCTGCCTTTTATGCAGGTGCAGATTCCAGTGAACCTCCACCTCTTTTTCCTTGTCCTTCCCACTTTGACCAGAACCTAATGGTGTATTACCCAGGCATGTTGGAACATCACTCCTTATCCCTCTGTACATACTGGTGTCCAGGTTGGCCCAGCCATGACCCCTTACATAATGGTGTACTGCATAACGGTGAAACAGATGCATCTAACTTCTCCTTCCAATATGTTCAGGCCTAATCCTACTCTATTTTTTAAAAATATTTAATCACAGTGATATACATTCAATACATGACTAGATGTGTGAATGAATACATTGATTCAAGCATATATTCCATACCTAATTAAAATATGTGGATGATTACCTGCTGATTAATACTTAATCATACTTTGTAGTTAAGGCTAATTTTACACAACAGTATTCTGACAAATAATTTTGACGAAGAATAAGCACTCATCTCCTACCTGACTCCTGTAAAGAAAACCTCTGAAAACTGTAGTGGAGGAGGGGGCTCGGCTTAGGCGTGCCTAATGTTACAGCTTAGTCTCACTCATATTATGTTAAAAAAAACGGTAAGATCTATACGCACCGCATCATATAGGCTAAGAAAGCAGCAAATGCAACTTTCAACACTCACTGTAATGAGTCTGTTTACCAACAATCTTGTCAGCAGCAAAAACAACACAACCCATTGGACCATCCGAAATGTCACTGCACTGCAGACGCGATGACTTAATAATGACCAGGCCGAAAACACAACCCTAGTCAACCAATAGCCTATACGCCACCCAGCAAAAGGTATACATACACACAGACACATTCCGATTTTAATTACCACAGCTGGCAAGAATAATAAACACATACTGTACACCTACCCGATGTCAAGTGACTGCAATGTAGCCAAACAGAACAGGCGAAAAGAGAGAGGAGCTGCTCCTGCCAGCTAGTAGCCTACCACTGCTCGGGAATGACAGATGAAGGGCCTACGGTGATGTTTTCCTTGGCAGGTAAGTTTACTTCTCACAGTCACACACAAGTCGATGAAACGTGAGGCTAGTCAGTGACTTGTCTGCTGCTGCAAATGTGTAGTAGTGAAAGTCTTTTAGTTTCAGGGTAGCTCAAGAGTCATATGGCATATATGGGCATATGCCATGTGAGCTGGTGTGACAGTGAGTGTGTTGTGTGTGCTGTGCTGCTGTGCTGCTGTGCTGCGTGCGCTGCTGTGCTGCTGTTGTGCTCCTGTGCCGTCCCGTTGGAAACGAGGTGCTTTATTAGTTTAAAAAAACAAACAAAAACAGAAACGGAGGCTTAAAAGATCCAGGGCAGAGCCCAAAAGATCTGGGAATGCACAGGTCTAACAATGTCCATGCTCTCCACCATTGCATGGCTGAACAGAAGCTGCGACCTCTTGGTCACACTCTTGCACTTTCGAGCAGACATCCTCCACATGGACCTTCCTCACCAGTTTTTTATCCATGTGGATGCCCAGGTACCTGTAGGAGTCTACCTGCGCTATTGTAACAATGCAAACAGCGGTTATTGCTGATGGCTTGGCATAGACAAAGAAAGCAAGCCATGACAATTGAGAGGAAATGATTATAGTGAAGTTGAAACTAAAGGACTGATAAATATTTGATGATGCAGTGTTCAATACTAAAATGTTGTAGGGAATGCACAAGAAATTGCCAATGAGGCTATTTGTAGAGTCATCCAAACAGCTGGGCTGAAAATGTTATTTTGACCTACAGTGGGGCCAAAAAGTATTTAGTCAGCCACTGATTTTGCAAGTTCTCCTACTTAGAAAGATGAGAGAGGTCTGTAATTTTCATCAGAGGTACACTTCAACTATGAGAGACAAAATGAGAAAAAAAAATCCAGGAAATCACATTGTAGGATTTTTAAAGAATTTATTTGTAAATTATGGTGGAAAATAAGTATTTGGTCACCCACAAACAAGCAAGATTTCTGGCTCTCACAGACCTGTAACTTCTTCTTTAAGAAGCTCTTCTGTCCTCCACTCGTTAGCTGTATTAATGGCACCTGTTTGAACTCGTTATCTGTATAAAAGACACCTGCCCACAGCCTCAAACAGTCAGACTCCAAACTCAACCATGGCCAAGACCAGAGAGCTGTTGAAGGACACCAGGAAGAAAATTGTAGACCTGCACCAGGCTGGGAAGAGTGAATCTACAATAGGCAAGCAGGTTGGTGTGAATAAATCAACTGTGGGAGCAATTGTAAGAAAATGGAAGACATACAAGACCACTGATAATCTCCCTCGATCTGGGGCCCCACGCAAGATCTCATCCCGTGGGGTCAAAATGATCATGAGAACAGTGAGCAAAAATCCCAGAACTACACGGAGGGACCTGATGAATGACCTGCAGAGAGCTGGGACCAAAGTAACAAAGGCTACCATCAGTAACACACTACACCGAGAGGGACTCAAATCCTGCAGCGCCAGGCATGTCCCCCTGCTTAAGCCAGTGCATGTCCAGGCCCGTCTGAAGTTTGCCAGAGAGCATATGGATGATCCAGAAGAGGATTGGGAGAATATCATGTGGGTGAAACCAAAATAGAACTTTTTGGTAAAAACTCAACTCGTCGTGTTTGGAGGAAGAAGAATGCTGAGTTGCATCCCAAGAACACCATACCTACTGTGAAGCATGGGGGTGGAAACATCATGCTTTGGGGCTGTTTTTCTGCAAAGGGGACAGGACGACTGATCCGTGTTGAGGGAAGAATGAACGGGGCCATGTATCGTGAGATTTTAAGCCAAAACCTCCTTCCATCAGTGAGAGCATTGAAGATGGAACGTGGCTGGGTCTTCCAGCATGACAATGATCCCAAACACACCGCTTGGGCAACGAAGGAGTGGCTCCGTAAAAAGCATTTCAAGGTCCTGGAGTGGCCTAGCCAGTCTCCAGACCTCAACCCCATAGAAAATTTGTGGAGGGAGTTGAAAGTCCGTGTTGCCCAGCGACTGCCCCAAAACATCACTGCTCTAGAGGAGATCTGCATGGAGGAATGGGCCAAAATACCAGCTACAGTGTGTGCAAACCTGGTGAAGACTTACAGGAAACGTTTGACCTCTGTCATTGCCAACAAAGGTTATGTTACAAAGTATTGAGTTGAACTTTTGTTATTGACCAAATACTTATTTTCCACCAAAATTTACAAATAAATTCTTTAAAAATCCTACAATGTGATTTCCTGGATTTTTTTTTCTCATTTTGTCTCTCATAGTTGAAGTGTACCTCTGATGAAAATTACAGACCTCTCTCATCTTTCTAAGTAGGAGAACTTGCAAAATCAGTGGCTGACTAAATACTTTTTGGCCCCACTGTAAGTGGTACTTGATAAAAGTTCATTGGATTATCAAAATGAAAAGAGTTTATCTTCTTGGGAGCATGAATTTACACAGCAGATGTTATAGTTAGATAATAAAATATGTGGATGATATTTTGTCTTGTGGATATCCCAAACTGGAAAGAGTTTGAGCATCACCAAAACACTGATTCATCATATGGGGACAATGAATATACACATCTGATTTCACCAAAATGTGGTCATTAGTTTTTTGTGATACCCCCTCAGTAGGGGTGGGCAAAATATTGAACATACTCAATGTATCTTGGCTTGTTCCATGTGGGATGTATAAAATGAATATATACCGAACATCAAGCATAAATTGGTACGTCGTTTTTTTTAAGCCACTGGTACGAGACTAACTTCAGTGGTTTGGTTCTCTTGCTCTCTCCTATTGCTCTCTCCCTCTCATAGATGTGCACACAATAGATGTAACACACACTCCCCTGCTCATCCAGATCCCTTTCTCGTGAGCAATAGTGTGAGCAGGTGAGGCATATGTTTTTGTATATGCAGGGCTTCAGGTTTTGCAAGGAGCATCACTGTGACTTGCAAACAATATTAATATATGGACTGGAGAGCTGTTAATTTGTTTCCAGCTTACAGTAAATAAATCCTCACGTTTAATGGTGCCATGGTAACAGTTCAGGCTCTAGTTTCCCGGCGCAGCGCAGGGTGGCAAACCCCGCGTGGAGCTACTTTCAAGCAGCGCAACCCGAGGCATGATCAGTTTGGTAGTTATGCAGACCGAGGTGCGGTGAGATGGGTGTGGCGGCGCAGCAGGGGGAGGTGTCGACGGATCCAGCTTGGCGCTGTGACAGTTTCGTGCCAAAAGGCTTCACCGAAGGTACGCTAAAAGCTCACCATCTGAAACCAGGTCTACTGTCAACGTAGGCGGAGCGCAGCCGGTGTAAGCCGATGTCTGGCTGACCAGCGGACAGTGCACACACGTCTCCAAAACCTCACAGGCAGGTTTCCAGAATATCAGGCACATTAATAATGCAATAAATACCCAAAAAACAGTATTCAATGCAACTATCTGCAATCAGCACATAAATGTATCTTTATATCGACTGTCCCATCACATGTGATGTCAGATCAAAGGGGCACGTTTGGCACGCGTAAGGGAAACCCAACTTGATTTGATTAACACAGCTGCAAACTAATGAGTTCACATCCCTCTCAGCCAACCACAAACAGCCACAGCATCAGATATGGAGTATATATTCAGCTTCTGTCATCTTAGAAAAGTCAAAAGAAAAGAAACAGAGTGAGACTGCGAGAGAGGAGGAGAGAGCGCACTCGCACGCGCACGAGCACGAGAGAAATGCTGTCAACAAATTGTAAGTTATGCTAGGTGTCTTAAGGGTTTACATGCTTCATGTGATTGCCTATACAAATGTTAAAATGTTCTTGCTTAACGGGATCTACAAAGATGGAGTACATGATTGTGAGGAGGAGGACTTACGCTGAGAGGGTTTACCGTCAAAGGACATCCTATTTGGCCATGACAGAGCTGGAATGCAGGTGGGCCACACGAATAATGACTGGAATACCGCCGTGTTCAATGTAATTGACATTTCATGTCGTACTCTTTTTTCATTACACAGGAACAAATTACATGTACCCCGCAAGGTGGTCCAAGTGGTGATGCGCATCGTGGCCTCTGATGCACACCCTGGTGGCACCTGTGCTCTCCCTGTTGCTGTAAAGGTGACAGTGGCTCTGACCTTCTTCGCCACCGGGTCTTTCCAGCACACCGTGGCCACGGTGGCGGGGATCAGTCAGAGAGCTGTCAGTTCAGCTATACATGCAGTGATGTCTAGTCTAGTCCGACATGCAAATGAGCACATAATTTTTCCATCCACACCTGAGAGCCAGCTGGAAACGAAGCGAGGTTTCTTGTTGAAATGTGGATTCCCTGGGGTACTGGGAACAATCGACTGCACACGTGTACAGTTGCGCGCCCCAGATACCCAAGCCATCACTTATGTGAACCGTAAGGGAGTACACTCCATTAATATCCAGGGGCCTCATTTATAAAAGAGTGCTTAGGATTCATACTAAAAGTTGACGTGCGCCCAAAAGCTGAAAATGGCGTGCGCCAAAAAATAATCTGATTTATAAAACCGTGCCTACTTCACACCTGCAAGCACTTTTCCCTTTATAAATCACAGTCCACCTGGAAGATTGCGCAGGTGGATTCACCTCACATCCCGCCCTCTGCACACCCACATTTTTCCATGAATGGTCAGTGCAAAGTACCTCATGAATGTTTTTGCATATAAATAAGCCTGCTGATCAATAGCATTTTACGCTCAATCATGGCAGAGAAAACAAGGAAGAGAAATTTCACGGAGACCAAAATAGATGTGCTTGTGTGTGAGATGGAGGCCAGAAAAATTATTTTATTTGGTGGTCACAGTAGTGGCATCACTAATAAAAGAAAAACGAGTGAGTGGCAGCACGTCGTCACCACTGTAAATAGCGTGAGTGCCACAGAGCGATCTGTGGCAGAGGTGAAAAAGAAGTGGTTGGATCTGAACGTGGAGGCCAAGAGGAGAGTGGCATGGCACCATCACAGCATGTCTGCTACAAGTGGGGGCAAGGGCACACTCGAGCCCACACCGCTGGACACCAAAATCGCCTCCATCCTTGGGACGGCCAGCGTGTGTGGCATAGTGTCGGAGAAGGAAGGAGACACAGATTTGGCAGAGACCACAGAGGAAACCGATACAGTACAGTTTAATCTGTTTATTAAATGTATAAATTAAATATTTTAACAGAGACTTGTGAAAAGGCAGTGGACTTATGTGTTGTGTCCTCAGTCACTCTAGAGTTGGAAGCAGTGGGTGACGAGGAGGTTCTGGGCACAGCGTGTCCTGGCACCGTGGCTGAAGGCCTGGCTGTCCCCAGCACCAGTGCGTCTAGCACCAGTGTGGCCCAAGCACATGGCGCACCTGGAGGTGGCCGGGTCCTGACTGACACTGTCCTGCAAACACAAAGGGACACCATCAGTGCAGTAAATGAAATTAGAGACGAACTCCAACAAATACGTACAGTGATGAGTAACGTGTGATGTTATATCTGACATTGCCAGCTCCATTAAAGATCTTGTTAAAAAATGAAACATACTTGCTGTCTAATTGCAAACGCCGCATGACACCTTCACGGAGCCTTGCTCCCTTTTGAAACTCCTCATGTTGGGGAGGTGGTTGTGGGTCGGGGTCCTCATGGTGTGGCGGAGGGAGGCCAGGCGGGAGGGGAATGGTGTCCCTCAGTGCAACGTTGTGCAGAACTCCACAAGCCCTAATAATTTTACACACCTTTGTAGGGTGATAGAGCAGTCTGCCCCCTGAGGCATCTAAACACCTCCACCAATTTTTGAGGAGGCCGATGGCTCACTCCACAATGGAGCGCGCACAAGAGTGGGCCACATTAAAGCGCACTTCCTCTGCGCTCTGTGGGTTGATGAAAGGTGTATAGAGCCAGCACCTTAGGGGGTAGCCTAAGGTGCTGGCACCTGCAAGTCACCTGCAAGGTATAACAGAAGAGTAATTATAAATCAGGCTTTAATGGTTAGAATGTCTACAATGGTGTTTATGTACTTGATGATGTATGGAGCCAGCCATCACGTGCAGCGCCTGCCTGCAGTCTGTTCCCTACACTGCTGTGTGTCAGGATGAATGAGTCATGTGTGGAGCCAGGCCACCGTGCGACTAAATTTGTCAAAACCATGTTTGAGGTACAAATAACTTGTACATTGATTGTATGCACATTTTTTCGGTTCACATAGACAAATTCAGCCCTTATAGCAACGTGAGTGCAGTCAATTGCGCTGATTACATTTGGGAAACCGGACATTGCTGCAAATTGCATTTTTATTGTTTACTCGTGGTCCCTAAAGTCTCCAAAAGTAGATCAGGAGCCAGAGCCTTCAGCTATCAGGCTCCTCTCCTGTGGAATCATCTTCCTGTTACAGTCCGGGAGGCAGACACCATCTCCACATTTAAGACTAGACTTAAGACTTTCCTCTTTGATAAAGCTTATAGTTAGGGCTGGCTCAGGCTTGCCTTGTACCAGCCCCTAGTTAGGCTGACTTAGGCCTAGTCTGCCGGAGGACCCCCCCATAAGACACCGGGCACCTTCTCTCCTTGTCTCTCTCTCTCTCTCTCGTATCCTATTACTGCATCTTGCTAACTCGGCCATTCTGGATGTCACTAACTGGGCTTCTTCTCTGGCATCCTGAACAGCTTTATGCACAGGTGGTTCTGATTTCATCCTCGTTGCGCGTGGTATTTGTGATCTGTGCACAGGACTCATTTGTTGCACCGGGTTTAAACATGTCACCAAATATCTTTCTTTGTAGAGAAATATGTTTGTCTTACCTGTCCCAACCTCTATCCCACCAAAGTCCTCGATGCTGACAGAGGACAGCGTGGAGGATGCAATGTCCTCCGCTGAGCTGAGGGGCACACTGGTAGAGGGGCCACCCCCTGTTGCCCCTGTCTGCCTCCTGTGCTCAGAGAGCTTTTGTTTGGCCCTTCTTCTAACATCATTGAACCGTTTTGTTTTTTTTTGCACTGGGCAACGGTTCTCAGTGTATCCAGGCAACATTGATTTACAATTGTGGTGACCTCCTCCCTGGCTACCTTTGCATCATCAGCCCGTGGAGGTCTGCTTGCAGTTCCGTATATTCGGACACTGCAAGCTTGGACCTCCCAGGCCAAAGCATCAGTTTCCTCCTGGGAGAAGTTTGGTAGTCTGACACTGCTGATCTCTTCCGCCATGGCGAATTGAGTAAACTCTCATGTGAATGGGCTCTGTAAAACCCACTCCATGCCTCCTCTCCTCCCTCTTTCCGACTTGCGCAGGTAGGAGGGACGGAGGTGGGAAAGAGGAGTAGCTGCGCCAGTGCGCACGGTGTGCCAAAATTGCAAAGTCCGCCTGGCCACACCCAGTTGGCAAAGCCTGGACCCTGCCTCGCCCGGTCTGCGAAACTAGAGCCCTTTAACTTAATGAGTTTAATGATAGCATAAGCAGGCATAGTGTGTGTGTTCTGTATCTGCAGGGCTCCATAGTGCTACTATCTAGTTGTATTTTGCAAATGGAGCACTACTGTGACTCACTACTAATATTAATTTATCAATTTGAGACCTGTTAGTTTGTGTCCAGCTCAAAGTGAATGACTTATCATGTTTAAAGGCACAGCGGCAACAGTTTGTGCTAACTGCTAAAAACTGTTGACCGGAAGCTTGGGAGAATGTATGTCTTTTAATATTTATTTACTGTATCTTGGTCCAGAATCACAGTTTTTTTTTTTACTAGAATATGAAACAGAATTAAAAATAAGAGATTTTTCTCTGGCAGTGTTTAACAGTTGTGTTGGATATATTTGTATGTTCTCTCTGCAGACACGGTGGACTCCATCACCCCAGACAAAGTGCGAGGTCTCAGAGACATGCTGAACAGCAGCGCCATGGACATCATGTACTACACCAGCCCTCTGTACAGAGATGAGGTGAGGCTGAGAGTATCCTGCACTACAGCTTTATAGTTCCCTTTAAGGAACATACCCAGCCTGGAGTTTAGCCTCGTTCTGTCTCCCCTCTTCACGGCTGTGTTTCCGCACTTTGCTGCTGGCAGTTCTGGAGCATTAGTCCCAGGAGGCTGAATCAATGTCTCTCAGGCACAACTAAATCCTAGCTAAAGTACTTTAACCCAACATGGCGAGATTTGACTAAATTTTGGTCTGAGTGTTAAAGAACTGACGATTAATCAAGACTCTGAAGGATGAAACATCTCTTTTAACCCCCTATTCCAGTTTCATCTTCTTCTTTTCTCCATCAGTGGGTTGAATATTTTTATTGTCCCTTCTTTTCTTTGTAAGAATTCTGTTTCCTGTTTGTCTTGTTTAGTTTCACCTCTCTTCCTCTTCTTTTTCCATATTTGGGTAGATGTCCCTGGCTGACTGCTCAGCCAGACTTTTAGCCAATCAGAGAGAGGTTAAAGTTAGAGATGTGAACACTCGACACTCGTGGACAGTTTTTACAGGTAGAGTCTGTTACCATGGAAACAGAAGCTGATGGAGGAAATGCAGAGTCTTACCAGTGTTTTAACTAACTGCAAATCACTCTTCTGTCCATTAAAACAAACCTGTTTCACCGCCCCCCCAAAGGGATCAAATTTAGCCAAATGTTATTGACACACTGTAAAATAGTGACAAAGACAAACACCTCACAACTTTGTATATGTGTGCTGTTGTCGTGTGTCTGTGTGTGTGTATGTAGATTACAAAGGGTTTGACTCTGGAGCTGAATCGTCTGTACTCACTCTTCTGCTCGCGAAATCCAGACTTTGAGAAAAATGGGAAGGTGTCCATAGTGTCTCACTCGCTGGGCTGTGTCATCACCTTCGACATCATGACAGGCTGGGACCCTGTGCGTTTTCATCATCAAGAAGCACCAGACCCGGAAGAGACAAAAGTCCGCTGGGCAAGTGACGAGGAGCACCACCTTCAGGCGCAGCTGAGACTCACACGCCTCAGGTACAACATGGGTTGTTTTTCTTGAACAGGTGAGGAAGTTGATTCCACATCTGTTGTTATGTTGATGTTTTTGCTGTGAACTTGAAACCTCAGGTGAGAGCAAGAGAACTGAAAAACCAAAGCCAGTCTCATGCTGGTTGGCCCAGGTTCTACTGCAGGTAGAACCTGGGCTACGTGGATGTAAAAACCCTTTTTACATGCCCCAAACACAGCTCAAACAACAACTAAATAAACAACAACTAACTCCAACAACTCCATACAGCACCGATATCCCGACCCACTTGGTATATTTCGGGCTCTAACTCGACCACACGTTATTTAAAACACACATCATTCATCTCAAATGAAAGCTGAGACTCCGCTGTTTCCACACATATGCGCCAAATCACACTACCACAAAACATCAGAGGGCTAGAGGCCAAAGAACAACAACAACAGAAATCTTTTCTTTGTAATATATCTCTTACCTTGTTTTTGCCGTGAAAAGCGCATTCTGCCATTGAATCACGCTTCATTCGCGTTTACTGGATGTGGTCAGTCATTCAAATGAGTCCGGACTGAAACAAAGGTTCCGGGGGAAGCATAACAATGACCACTCACAGCAGCCGACATCGCCCCACAATGCGTTCAGCTGCCTCTGATTGGCTTACAGTGCTGCCAATCTAGTTTTGGTGGGTATAGCGCCATTCTATTGGCTCTAACAAATCAAACAAGGTGTCAATCACTCAAATCTGCCCAGCCATCACAGAGATACGGGCCTCCAAAGGTCAGAATAGAAACTCAGTTTCAAATTTAGTAGGTGTGTATTGGTCAGTTTGGAGTGGGAAATACAGGAAAAAAACGAAACGGACAGTTGTATGTGTTTATCCTTAACATCAGTAGGGATTTACAGAAACAAAAAATGAAAGATATAGGATTGTACATGACAAAAATCATATGGAAACATGGTGCAATTTTGGAGAGCTCGCCTGAATTTTCTGTACTAAAACCTCTCTAATATTGTATATTATAATATATATACAGTACAGGCCAAAAGTTTGGACACACCTTCTCATTCAATGCATTTTCTTTATTTTCATGACTATTTACATTGTAGATTCTCACTGAAGGCATCAAAACTATGAATGAACACATGTGGAGTTATGTACTTAACAAAAAAAGGTGAAATAACTGAAAACATGTTTTATATTCTAGTTTCTTCAAAATAGCCACCCTTTGCTCTGATTACTGCTTTGCACACTCTTGGCATTCTCTCCATGAGCTTCAAGAGGTAGTCACCTGAAATGGTTTCCACTTCACAGGTGTGCCTTATCAGGGTTAATTAGTGGAATTTCTTGCTTTATCAATGGGGTTGGGACCATCAGTTGTGTTGTGCAGAAGTCAGGTTAATACACAGCCGACAGCCCTATTGGACAACTGTTAAAATTCATATTATGGCAAGAACCAATCAGCTAACTAAAGAAAAACGAGTGGCCATCATTACTTTAAGAAATGAAGGTCAGTCAGTCCGGAAAATTGCAAAAACTTTAAATGTGTCCCCAAGTGGAGTCGCAAAACCATCAAGCGCTACAACGAAACTGGCACACATGAGGACCGACCCAGGAAAGGAAGACCAAGAGTCACCTCTGCTTCTGAGGATAAGTTCATCCGAGTCACCAGCCTCAGAAATCACAAGTTAACAGCAGCTCAGATCAGAGACCAGATGAATGCCACACAGAGTTCTAGCAGCAGACCCATCTCTAGAACAACTGTTAAGAGGAGACTGCGTGAATCAGGCCTTCATGGTCAAATAGCTGCTAGGAAACCACTGCTAAGGAGAGGCAACAAGCAGAAGAGATTTGTTTGGGCCAAGAAACACAAGGAATGGACATTAGACCAGTGGAAATCTGTGCTTTGGTCTGATGAGTCCAAATTTGAGATCTTTGGTTCCAACCGCCGTGTCTTTGTGAGACACAGAAAAGGTGAACGGATGGATTCCACATGCCTGGTTCCCACTGTGAAGCATGGAGGAGGAGGTGTGATGGTGTGGGGGTGTTTTGCTGGTGACACTGTTGGGGATTTATTCAAAATTGAAGGCACACTGAACCAGCATGGCTACCACAGCATCCTGCAGCGACATGCCATCCCATCCGGTTTGCATTTAGTTGGACGATCATTTATTTTTCAACAGGACAATGACCCCAAACACACCTCCAGGCTGTGTAAGGGCTATTTGACCAAGAAGGAGAGTGATGGAGTGCTGCGGCAGATGACCTGGCCTCCACAGTCACCGGACCTGAACCCAATCGAGGTGGTTTGGGGTGAGCTGGACCGCAGAGTGAAGGCAAAGGGGCCAACAAGTGCTAAACACCTCTGGGAACTCCTTCAAGACTGTTGGAAAACCATTTCAGGTGACTACCTCTTGAAGCTCATGGAGAGAATGCCAAGAGTGTGCAAAGCAGTAATCAGAGCAAAGGGTGGCTATTTTGAAGAAACTAGAATATAAAACATGTTTTCAGTTATTTCACCTTTTTTTGTTAAGTACATAACTCCACATGTGTTCATTCATAGTTTTGATGCCTTCAGTGAGAATCTACAATGTAAACAGTCATGAAAATAAAGAAAACGCATTGAATGAGAAGGTGTGTCCAAACTTTTGGCCTGTACTGTATAATAGTATTATTCATTTTATCAGAATCAACCTTTGCAGAGATAATGTTTACATATTGTACTATGATATGATAAAGGTTTAGAGCTGCAGCTGCATCATTTCAAAGGGATACTCATCCTGAAAATGCTTTTTTTTTTTATTAGGCGAACCTCAAAATGTTTCATTTGTGCTGTGTGCCATCTTCATTTACTCTTCACATATAACACATATACTGATATTTACACATCTTAACAAATCTCACATGTGTTGAGTCTTCCTTTTCCATGACACCAAAAGTATTCAAATAGACCTTGTGGTTGCAGAGATATATTCATTGAATTATGGATATGCAATTTTCGAGCAGAGGCTTATAAAATAGGCTTAGGGTTTTAAAATGATGTGACATATTCCACTCAATATTCGCGATATAGTCATTTTATACAACCCACAAGGAACAAGCATTGATACATTGATTATATTCTATATATTGCCTACCAGTACTTAAAAGTTATTCAAATCCTGCCTATAGAGCGTGCTTATACCTGGTATTAACATGCATCTTGGGAGATCCAATTACAATTGAAAAACAACTCAAGTGTAAACGACCACCAAGACTTGTGATCTGATCACTCAAACCACTTGCAGAGATGGACAGGGATGCATTTTACCATATATATTTTGTAGTGTAAACACTAATGTGTCCTGAACTTTTTTTTACCCTGTCTCTCAGAGGCCTCAGCCTGTCTACTCCATTCGTTTCATCAGTCTGTTGAGAGGGGATGAGTGGAGCTCATGTGACTGGTCATTTCAGATATTTATTCTTACTCCCCCTGCTGGTCATGTGTTCCTACTACTAAGCCTCTCTTGTACATTGCACCCACCAATAGTCATTATAATTGCAGTAGTTTGCTGCAGGGGAGTAACACCTCTGATCAAATTTGTTTCACTTTTGGATAATAAAGTAACAGTGAAGTGAATTAACTGTTAGTGAAGTTTGATTTAGTTTACATTTGCATTTGTCCTTGCATAAGGTTTTAGGAAAACAAGTCCCATTGTGTGTAAGACGGCCCAAAAATCTTGTAACTGCAATGCATTGGAGTCCTTGTAATCTCTGTATAATATCCATCATCTCAGGTTGAGGGACTTGGAGGATCAGTTCCATGGTCTGCAGACCTCATCTTGTGCTGTGCCAGCCTTGAAATTCAAGGTAAAGTTTGCAAGTGTTTGAGTGTACTGTATCTGTCATCAGTTGTCACCTGCTACTGCCAGACATTTCATGTTCAGCATGTGTCCGAGATATAGAGAAATCAAAACCCTCTGAATAAAAAAAAAACAACAACCTTTGATTTAAACTACAGACCCTCTATTTGAAATGACAGACCCTCTGTTTGAAACCACAGACCCTCTGATTCAAACTACAAAGTGTTTTGTACCCTGTATAACAAACTATTTTTATTTGTATGTGTCCCTACTCTCAGAGGTTTTTTTATGTTATGTAGTATGTCACGTGGTTATCATGGATGTAATCGTGGAATTATTTGATGTATTATTTATTGTTCATTGTCTAATAAGCCCATGAGGGCTGGGTACCAATTATGGTGTTTGACACTTCAATAAACAGATCAATCAAAAAAAAGACAAACACAAAAAACCTCTGATTCAAACTACAAACCCTCTAGTTCAAAGAACAAACCCTCTTATTCAGACTACAAACCATCTGAATCAAAGTACAACCCCTCTCATTCCTTTAATCTGTGAATGAGAATAGAGTGATCCACTGTATCAAAGGCGGCACTGAGATCTCAGAGCAAGCGTATGGTTACCTGAGTCAGCAGCTAGAAGGAGGTTATTAGTTGTTCTTAGTAAGGCTGATTCAGTTCTGTGAAAAACTCTGAAACCAGATTGGAATGTTTTTTTTAAATGCAGTTTTAAACAAAGTGCGACAATTGTTAATAAAAAACTACTTTTTCAAGTATTTTAGCAGGAAAAGGGAGTTTGGAGATAGGTCTGTACTTATTTAGGACTGAGGGATCTAAATTATGCTTTTTAGGAAGTGGCTACACAATTGCATGTATGAAATATACTTCCTTGAAGAGTTTAGTTTAGTTGGAATAATGAAGAGAACAGGTGGAGATCTTCATAGAAGAGACAATATGATGGAGCTCTGGTTAAGTAATTGAGTTAAAGGAATTTAGAGCTACAGTGTTCTCAGAGGAGACTGATAAACTATATACAGATGGAATAATACTAGTTCTGATATTGAGAATTTCGTCTCTAAAAAAGTTAAGTAATTCTTCACATTTAAAGACAGATGCCTCTAAGCAGGAGGAGGAACTGGAGGAGGTGACAGAGTTTAAGATACTAATAAAGTACTCAGGGATTTTGACAGTTCTTGTTAATAATACAGTGGTGGAAAAAAGTTTTCGGACACCCCATGCATTTGTGAAATATTGCAAGAGAATCACTCTTAGGTCTTCAAGTGCAATTTCTTTTAGTACAGTCACAGCCAAAATACTAAATAAATCCTAAAAAGTTGAAAGTTCTTCAGACACAAAAATGGCTAAAACAAGGAACCTAACGCAGGAAACACGCCTGAAGATAAAGATTCTCAGCCAGGAAGGGTACAGCTGCCGCCAGATAGCCAGGAAGTGCAGATGCAGTCCTTCAGCAGTTGGATACACTCTGCAGAAATACAGACGAACCAACAGCTTGGAAGACAAACCAAGATCTGGGCGTCCAAGGGTTTCTTCAGCAAGAAACCGCATCCTGATCCGCATGTGCAGGCAAAACCGCTGAATGACATCACAGGAGCTTCAGCAGCAGTGGTCAAACCAAACTGGTGTCCAGTGTTCCACCCGCACTGTACGTGGCCGACTTTTAGATCATGGCTTAAGGTCCTACAAGGCTATCAAGAAGCCCCTGATCAATGAGAGACAGAGGTTAGCCCGGCGTGGTTGGGCCCAGGCACACAAGAACTGGACAGCCAGGAATTGGAAGAAGATTTTGTGGTCAGATGAGTCCAGTTTCCAGCTTTATCTTCCTCCTACTAATGTGAGGGTACGCAGAAGGCCAGGCGAAGCATTATCTCCAGCATGTACAGTACCTACTGTCAAGCATGGTGGAGGCAGTATCATGGTTTGGGGATGCATGAGTGCTGCTGGTGTTGGTCATCTCACTGTCTGTGATGGCACATTGAACTCTACCAAGTATTGTACCATTCTCAAAACCCACACGCTCCCTTCTGCGCGTGCACTGTTCCGTTGAGGTAAAAACTGGATGTTTCAACAAGATAATGCCCCTTGCCACACATCCAAGACCAGTAGAACTTGGCTGCAGGAGCACAGTATCCAGGTCTTAGAGTGGCCAGCTCAATCCCCGGACATGAGCCCCATTGAAAATCTGTGGTGGATTATCAAAAGGTCTGTTTCAAAGCATAAACCAAAGAATTTAGAAGAATTAAAAGCAGTAATTCAAGAAGAATGGGACAAGATTACCCCTCAACAGTGTGAAAGGCTCGTGGGGAACATGCCAGCCAGGATTAGAGCTCTACTACGTGCCAATGGCAGGACTACTAAATATTAATTTGATGATGTGATGGTTTATTTATTTTTTGTTCAGTTTTGAACACATTCTCTGTTATTTGTTGACTTTGATACCGACAATGTTGAGAACTGACATATTGAAACTGTCAAGAATTTAGTTTTGTTAGTTTTTCTTGTAAACAATAAACGCAGCCACACCTTTTGAAACACAAAAAAGATTTTTCCACAAATATTTCATGATAATATTTGAGATTGTGTAAAATTTTAAGGGTGTCCGAAAACTTTTTTCCACCACTGTATCATAGAAGTATTGAGCTTTGCAGTTTTGACAGTCTGCTGGTATTTAACCATGAGGACCAAAACATTCAAGTAAATTTATAAAATCATGGGTCATGGCATCAAGGGGACAACAAATGTGGATGTTGGAATTACCGAGAATGCTGGGAAAGGATGTGGGAAAGGAGATCAGAAAATTTACTGATAAAATTGATATTTGGCTTAGGGGGTCTGTATAGCAGGCTGAAAACGGGCGGGGTGCCATCTATCATGAAGGCCAAAGGTTCAAAAGATGAAAAAGGAGCCATTGAAGTAATGGAGCACTTGAGGCCTTTTCTGTAAATATCAGCAACCCCACCATGTGCAAGTAGTCTTGGTTGATGAAAATGAGAGTCGTCTGGGGGAGTGGCTTCAGTGAAAGGGGATGCGTCATTAGGGGTAAGCCATGACTCAGTGATGAAGAAGCAGTCTAGATTATTTGACAGAATATAATCCTGACAGATAAATGATTTGTTTGACAGTGATCTCACATTCAGCAGACCAACTTTTGAGGGAGGGGGTGGTTGGGATGGGATTGTAGTGGGTGTAATAGTAATAAGACTGTCGTAGTTTACTGAATGAGATGCCATGGAGTCAAAATTACAGAGTCTAAGTTTTAAACAGACTGGTATGTGACTTACAGGTGAAGTAGGTGAAAAAGAGTTTGACAGTCTATGCCCCATGAGTGTTAGGGGATGAAATTTTCCAGGTGTGGCAGAGGTTTCAGGTGTACTAGGACCCCTATCAGTGTAATTACACTGGCACTGAGTATTCTTTTGATTGTATGTTTGTGTCACTTCATGGTGGCATGGACTGTCTGTGATAAACTACAGACCCTCTGATTCAAACGACAAACCCTCTGAGTTGTACTTCAATCCTTCTGATTCAAACAACAAAGATTTTAATTTAAACTACAAACCACATGATTCAAACTACAACATGTTCATTTTCAGTGGTCCTGTGCAACCACAGTACTATGTAACTGGCCAATGAGCAGCTCTGTAGGTAGGGGCTGGCAGCCTTTCAGTGGTGACTGTCTCTTACTCTGCTGTTGAATTGAGCCTGTTCTCTATGTTGCAGGTAGAAAATTTCTTCTGCATGGGCTCTCCTCTCGCTGTTTTCCTGGCGTTGCGGGGGACCCGGCCTGGAAACAATAATGTGCAGGACCACATCCTGCCCACAACTATCTGCAAACGCCTCTTCAATATATTCCACCCCACAGATCCTGTGGTGAGCCACAGTACCTACAACTGAATGTATCACTGTCCCACTTAGGTCAAAATCATCACCCACTATTATGATCAGCCTGTTGCCAGATGTTTAGTGATTAGTGGTGGCTAACAAACAGAAACAAAATGATACAAATTTGTGGTGTTGGTATTCAATTACACAACCAAATACTTAAAAACTAGATGACAAGCTGGAAAATTACATTTAAATAAAATGTGTTAAAATAAAATTAGAGGAAGTAATGTTGTGACAAACCCTGATCTGCTCTTGCATTTGTATTTTTTTGTTTCAGGCATACAGATTGGAGCCTCTTATCTTAAGGCACTACAGTAACATTGTGCCTGTTCAAATCCACTGGTAAGTGGTTGTATTTGACAGATAATATGCTGGTTATTAAGGAATTCTTCTGTGAATTTCTCACAGCAGTGTATGCTGTGATGTGATGGTTTCACATTATCCACAGTTTCTGTCTGTTCTGTCTGTTGTGAAATATTTTGTTCCTCTGAACAGTTTACACTAAGAGTGATGGTATTGTACTGTCCTTCGATGAGCAGATGGTGAGGTGTTGCTGTGACCTGAACACAGGCTTCTGTGGAACCTTAACCAACAGGGCAATAGCTGTCATAAGCTCTGCACTAGCTGCTCGCTATACTACTACTACTATACTACTATACTACTACTATAAGATAAGATAAAGTGTATCTTATCTTATCTTATCTTATCTTATCTTATCTTATCTTATCCTGCATCCCAAGACTGACATCCCCTTTCAGCAGCAGCAATACAACAGCCAACAACAAGTGTACTGTCTCCTGCAGCTCACGGTCATAGGTAGCTGACATGACTGACAGGCTTCACAGCATCTAAGCTGTCAATGACATGTTTACTTCACTGACCTCTGGAAATCTCACCGCTTCACTCAACAGTCATTTTATCTGAATTGGACTACTGTCTGAACAATGATACTCAACAGTTAAGCAGGAGCATGAAGAGTTAAACACAGTTCATTACAGTATCATAAGCTTGAAATAGTAATAAGCATCATGTTACAGTCTGTCTGCTATGATATACCAGTAACCTTATTGACCCTTTGCTAAGTCCCGTCGCTCCAATGCAGACTGGCCAATCATAGCGTAGCACTGGCCAGCACAAAGAAGGGCTCAACAACACCAAAGCAGTGCTCCATAGACTCTCACGCAATCTTTTCAGATTTCCTTCATTTTCAGGCTGCTTTTGTGGATTTCAAGCTAAATGTTGTGCTTGGGGCATGTGTATTAATGATATTCATTACCTGGAGAGGTTGGTAAAAGATAGATTTCTTCCCTGTTCCAAAATCAGAATCAAACCCTGAAAAGTGTAGGGTTAGCTAGCTAGCTACTGAATGTTTACACATGCTGCTTCTGTTTTTTAATGATTATAACACTGAAAAAAAGACCTACCCATCTGTACAGGAATCAGTGAAGAGAAGCAGGGAAACTTTGCTGATAGTGAATCAGCTGTGTGTTATTGCATTGTGCGCAGATTGTTTGACTGGCAGCAGCATGGGGGCGAAGCCAAACACCATTCATCTGCATACACTGCTATGCCACGCAGCTGGTTCATATTGGCAAAGTTTGCCTTTATATTCATTGTCTACTTTTACGATCACCAGCAATTTGGTGGTTCACTTTGTCTATTTAACCTGTTTTGGCTGATGAGTGAGTCTGACATCCTGGATATAGCCTTAAAGCGCATTTTGTAGACCCCTCTGTCTGTCGGAATCACTAATTCACTTTTCCACAAATACGATAATATTTCTTCAGGGAGCGCAGGTAGTTACAGTGTGGGCTCCATGCTTACTTAGACACCTTGTCGGACCATCACTAAGGGGCGGGCTTAGCGAAAGGTCAATTGTGATTGAGGCTGCAGTATGCCCAGGTTCATGAGATCACAGCTGAAGACAGAATGAGACTACATGCTTCAGTGACCTAAAGTTGATGTGGATGTGATGTGCAGGTACAACACCAGCAACCCAACACCGTATGATCACATCCGGCCCACACTGCTTAACCCCCCAAAGGAGACGGCATCTGTCTCAGACTCAGAGAGCATCCCCAGTCCCTGCACCTCCCCGCCCCAGGCCCGACGGCACTATGGAGAGTCCATCACCAGCCTGGGCAAGGCCAGCATCATGGGTGAGCACAGAGAGGGTTATGGCTGCATGGATGGCTGATGTAGTAGAGCAAATCAAATTCATAGATATGTTAATATGAGATATTGGAGACTGATGATAAAATAACCCCTATGTCCTGTCGGTTTCCCTTTATTATGACAAATACTGACTATTGCTGCCTGATAGTATGCAGAACGATTTCCTCTCATGCAGATGCAGCACATAATCGTTAACTGGCAGTTGGCTGTTGTCTTTGTGGTGAGTTTAGCAGCAACTTTTTGGCCGAGACACAGATGATATGAGGTGACCAAGCGTCAGAGGGCTGAAAATTGAAGCCAGCACTGAAGTGTCAAAAACTGAAGTTCCTTCAAAGTCCACTTGAGGCTGGCTCCAGACACTAGTCAATGCCAATAGGCCCAAGTTTTAAAATGTCTAACTTTACAGCAGAAATAAAAATGTTTACAGCCTGGTACAAAAAACAGTTTGGGTCTCTATGGTTAATTTCCCCCTTCATGACTAGGGGAGACTGGAGATGGTTGTTACATTTTTGACATTTCTGTCTGTAACTCAGGTCTCTTTTAAGCCAGTGCATTCAAAATGTGACACAAACTAGTTACATGTGTCAGGTATTAAATGGTGTAGTTGTTGACTCTGCAACACAAACAGAAAATCCATGGTTTAGTCTCAAACACAAGGAGTGAAATGTTACAATCTACCCTATAGTCTGGGTTAGTTGTAATGGAACACGGGGTGAAATGTAACATTATGAAAAGAGGGTATGACAAGAACTTAAGATACTGAAAACTTTGTATTTAACACTTACATAATTGGTGTGTGTGTGTGTGTCTGCAAATATGCTCCAGCTTCAAAACTTGAACATCTGTCTCTCTGTGTGTCTTACGCTAGCATTTATACACAGCTATAAAACAACAAAATGCACAAATATGCAACAGAATCAACAAGTGAACATTAGTGTGTGTGTGCGCGCGCCAAGTATTTTTGTCACTATCACCATCGGAGTCACAGTGGTGACAAATGTATGGCCCTCAGTCCTGGAGAGCAGGCTTCGTGGGCCCAAAGACTACAGGCTGTACACTGAACCCAAACTTATTTTGGTTTTGAGTTTTTGAAGTGTTCCATGCACACAATGCAAAAAGTGTCATCATCATCTGAGGAATCTGTGTTCTGTAGCATGATGTTATGCATTTTCTGTTTTTTCTTTCCTGATGTTTTTTTTTGACAGCCTGGGTCGTTGTTGGTTTGTGCAAGTTGATTTGTCTTGTTTCTTGACCCATACTGATGTTGTTACAACTAACCCAGACTGTTGTAGCCATGAACTCACTTGTCTTACAAACCAACAACTAAAACATTATCACTAACAATTTGCATGGAAAATATCTACACAAACACATAATTAACATGATTTAAGTTTGATGAGTTTATGTACAAAGGAGGCAATGCTATTACAAAAAGAAATGAAGCGGGAAAAAAATACTTTCTTACCTCAAAATGAGTTTTTTCCCTCTAAAATTAGCTGTGTTTGCCACAAGGTACTACTTCCTCACATGTGGAGTAAGGACTAAACTGAGCATGCACAGAGTGGATCAGATGATTTGTAACTTGTTCCTGTTTGGATAAATTTAAAGTGTTGCAACTAACCCATGTTACAACCATCCCCGGTCTCCCATACTGTATGGAGAGGGTATTTTTATATAACTCATCTGCTCATTTTATTAAGGCATAAAGTTATTTAGTTATGTAAGGGCAGGCCATTTTGACAGGCTGTCTGCGAATAGTGTCCACGACTTTTCAGTCAGATCCACCCCTTCGCCCTTTCCCACAAATATGGTCACTTCTGGCTCCAAAAAGTCAAGATGGCTCATCAATCATCCACCCGTCACCAACCCAATGTAATTATCTTCTAAAATTTAGAGACCCGCACCCAACCCGTGCCAAACTTTAAGTTATTGTATTAACATTTAAATTATGTCCAGCCGTTCGTGCTCATTCGCTTTTCATATAGGCGCATTTTCTTGACTTAAACAATTAAAAGATTATAGGCTACTTTTGAATGTGGTCACATTTCTAATGTAAAAATTACTCTAGCCTTGGGCATTAAGAGAAAAATCGATTTGTCAACATGTCGACGTCAGTGGCACAAGTCAACACCCCCCGGGAGGAGTCGACAAGTCATGTGTTTTTTCTCTCTCTCTCTCTCTCTCTCTCTCTCTCTCTGTGTGCTTGTGTACGGAATGCATTCGCTGCCTCTGATTGGCTTACACTGATACTTTATCCTAAGTGAACATACTATAAGACTCCAGTCATTCGGGCTTTCATAGTCGAGCGCACATTATAGTTTCCTGTAAAAATACATGCCGAGCAGTCACTGGTGCGCGGAGCGGAGTCCGCGTGGTTGTAAAATCTGAGCTTTGCGCGCACAGGGCTTGCAGACGTCCACTTTGAGTCTGCGCAGACCTCCGCAGAGTCCGTTCCGCGTATGTTCCACCCGAGTATGTTCGGGCCTTGACAGACACATGTGTGGAGATACTTCACTTTCCTCCGCCATGTCAATGTGATGACATCATAAAATGACTTGTCGACTCGACTTCGACTTTATTGACGATAAGTCGACCTGAAAAAAAATCAAAGTCGTTAATGCCCTACTCTAGCCTAATATTGTTTGCACTGTTGCAATAATAAAAGTATTTGAAGTAATTACAATGTTAATTTTTATTGGCCCACCGACCCGCGGATTGCGGATATCCGGATGTCGCGGATATATGTATATATATATATACATATATATATATAGCAAGGGCCTTGCTTTAGAGAGGTCGGCATCTTGCGCCGCCATGTATGTACGGCAGCCCAAGCGAACAATCCAGCCAGCCAGAGAACGCGTTTCGCGTGTATAAATAAACCAGGAAGGAAGAAGGAGGAGGAAACAGCAGAGAGTGTTAGTAGTTCGTCGATAGAGAGTAGTGAAAAGTTTTTTTAGTTATAAAGTTTGCGAATGGACCACACTTACCACACAGCAGGAGAGAATGAACCCGAACCGTCATCTGCGAGGAAAAGAAGACGCAACTTCACTCCTTGTGATGCACTCTCTGCTGTGCTTTTCCTCCTGATGATATATCTCCCCAACGATATAGCACCGAATCCCATTCTGTGCAGCAAAATGGGAGCGGAGGATTCAGCCTCTCGTCTCGCCCGCTCAGCATCCAGCACATGGAGTTCCTCATCTGTATGCTCCGGCTCAAACGGGTACGGCTCTGGATCTGTGTCTGCTACAAGAAACTCTTCAAAATCGCCTTCAAAGTCGTCCATGGCAGCTACTATAGTCCAGAGATATTGCTAGGCTAAATAAACAGCTGAGTTTTGTTTACAGGCTATGTCTGTGCCTGCTCACCGGTGTATCCCTCCGCAGATCACAGCGCAGGCCATACTGAAAATTTTAGTCTTATGTCAATAACAGACAGTAGGATAGCAGTAGCGTTACTCCTATGCACCCTGCTGATTGGATTCAGTACAGCTAAAACCACTGTTTATTATTGAACAGTACAGGTTACTGTTGGCCATAACCACGCCAAAAAAAACAACAAACAAGAATTTAGCTGTAACTCCAACTGTGCACTGCTGCTCTCTCCTCCAGCTCGCTCATACACACACCAACAAGCGCACTTACGCACTCCCCTTTTCCCGAACGCTACTCTGGTCTCCTGCTCGTGAGTGATTCATTACAATATCGTAACATGGTTTAGATTTCTAAATAAATATTCACCTCGTCGCTAGATAGACCTACTCCTGAAAAAACTGTGTTTGCGCAAGGCTTTTGGTCCTACGAGGCCACCGTCATTTACCCGATGGGAGGGGTGAACAAGTGAGCCCTGCAATCTAAAATTTGACCACTGATGTCACTGTTTTCAACCCATTTTACACACTGGCCCTTTAAGCGAGCAGAGACAGTTAGTTTATGTTACAGGGAAAAATTGATCAGTTGATCAGTTAATCAGTTCATCGCAGAGCTGCTTTGGATGAGTTCTTAGCCTAGAGTACAGTGACTTAATAATTATTCACACACAAATCACAGGATCAAGTACTACTACTACTACATAACAAAGAACTAGAAAGACAAAGAAATGAATAAATGAAGAGAAATATGAGTGAGCACAAATGATTCAGCGATGAGCAATTTCTAAATGAAAGCGCCCCATGGTGTTAGTCAGGTAGAGTCAGTGACCAAAATCTTTGAAGTTTAACAATTAAAAGGATTTAATAGATCAAGACATTTGAGAGTTTAGGAAGCACCAGAGAAGAGAGAGAAGAGATTTAATTAATCATTATAAATTTAGGGGAGATCCTAGTTGAGGTCTAAGGCCCAGGTCATACCAAAGATTTGCGACAAGAAGAAACTATTGTAGATCGTTGTAAGATGCAGTGGTGTGAACTGGTCGGTCTGAGCTTGACTCAAGCTGGCTGTGTGTCATCTGCAACTCATCTCGTCAAATCGCTGGCAGCTGTTTTTAGAATGTAAAGCACATCACCTGTTTCAACAACCAAACGGCTTATAGCGCAGTCCACTGGTCAAGTCAAAGTGACTGCAGATGGTGGGTTCTCTTGCTGTGGCAGGTGCTCCGTACCTGCCTCTGTTTCCATCCTCATGGTGTGCCGCTGTCGTATGGTGGGTAGCTTCTGCTGCTGCTCGCTGTATGTGCTTACGCCTCCTCACACACACACACACACACACACACACACACACACACACACACTCACTGACTGATTAATTTGCCCTGGTTATTTATATTATTTTGTTGCATTGATTATAAATACAGTCCATCTGGTGATTTCATTACTACTACAAATACAACTGGGGCCAGTATGTCACTATCACTATCCTCATTCATTCATTCATTCATTCATTCATTCATATTTTAGGAAGCTACAAATTATATGCAGCCACAAAATAAGCCTGAAAAGCTGGAAATCAGAATGGAAGTACAGAGTGTTTCTGCATAGAAATGACACACCATCTCATCTAGTTGCATTGGTGTGAACCCGCGGGTTATAACAACATTGCAGAACGGCGCATTGCAAGTAGTTGCCTGTTTCAGCTCATCTTGATGCGAATCTTTGGTCTGAACTGGGCTGAATGATCATTATTTAACTTGATTAAGGGGTGGCTGTGGCTCAGAGTTAGAGCGGGTTGTCCACCAATCAGAAGATCAGCGGTTTGATACCCGGCTCCTCCAGTCTGCATGTCGAAGTATCCTTGAGCAAGATACTGAACCCCAAATTGCTCCCGAAGATGCTTCCATTGGTGTGTGAGTGTAGCAGGTGAGTAGCAGGTGGCATCTTGTATGGTAACCTTGGCCACCAGTGTATGAATGTGTGTATGAATGGGTGAATGTGACCTGTAGTGTAAAAAGCGCTTTGAGGAGTCTGTATCCATGTTATTGAGGAGGTCAAGATGTACACATTGTGTTGTGAGGCATTTGAATATTATACCCCACCTCTTCTCAGATTGACAGCCAATCTTGACATTGTTTGGTCCAAAGAAGTCTATTCCAGTGGAGTAGAAGGAACGTTTAAGTAACCTGAGACAAGCAGCAGGCAAATCAGCTGTCTTTGGGATGACTGGTTTTCCTCTCCACTTTTGACATGAAACACACTTGCGCTGATGTCGATGGACTGCCTCTCATTCTCTCAAGATCCAGAATTTCCGCCTGATTTCGGCAAAGAGTCGTTCTGAGCCAGTGTGATACAGTTTTCCATCATAATCCTATATGATCAATTTGGTCACATTGTGAGTAGGGTCCAGGACAATTGGATGGATTGACTCAGATTCCAGTTGATGGCTTTGCCGTAGTCTGGCTCCAACTTGAATGAGTCCAAAGTTTGATTAAGCAACTATGTGGTGGAAGTAACGTGACAGGCGTGGCAGATCTGGAGGCCAGACAGGAGGCCGACATGACAGGCAGAACAGATCTGGAGACCTGCCGGGAGGCCGACGTGACAGGCGGAGCAGATCTGGAGGCTGGCCGGGAGGCCGACGTGGCAGGTGGAGCAGATCTGGGGGGTGGCCGGGAGGCCGACGTGACAGGCAGAGCAGAGCTGGAGGTTAGCCGGGATGCTGCTGCAGCCCAGCAGGAACGGGGACTTGAGGATGCTGCGGCCCAGCAGGAATGGGGACTTGAGGCTGCTGTGGCCCAGCAGGATCAGCAGGAGGCAGAAGCAGCTCAGTAACTTGGGGCTGTCCCAGCACAGCACAGACAGGAACTTGGGAGTGCAATTCATCCTCAGGGGATCTGAAGGATGTGAAGAGGCACTGGACAGGCACTGAGAAGTTTTGAGATTGAAAGTCTCTTATGGGGCCTTGAAGTGTCCATCCTAGACGCGTTTTGGGAGCTGTAGGTGATCCAAAAGAGCCCAGTCTGACTGGAGTAATAAGAGTGATAAGATGGATGTGATCTGAGCCTATGAGCGCCAGTGGTGATGCTCTGTTGATGGATGGTAATGGAATGCCTTGTACAGTAGATGTTTGTATTTTCTTTGAAGGGATAGAACAGGATAATTATGCTCTGAAAATGCTAACTAGCAGTAAAGGCATGATTGATGGTGAAAGTCTTCTCAGGGTATGCAACAGGAGAGATCTGAAAACTGACAGATAAACCATCAAGAGTTTCAAAATCTTGGCGAACAGTTCTGAGTGATAATTTCTCGCCATACCATCCAGGTGGAGATGCTGAGCAGCTGGCTGCAGAAGAAGGGTATGTTGAGAACCGTCATCAAGGACAGCATATGTTTCCAGAGTGCGTTTCCCATTGTGGAGAAGTACTTTTACAACTTTCAGGAGTACACCATTGCAGTCACTTGGTCGGTTGATGTATAAAATCCCCTGCTAGAGGATGATCGACGTCACTGCACGCCACTCCTACTCTGCCTGAGAGACGCTGTGCACATGCACACAACTCGTGTAATTAAGACTATTTGACCGAGTGAACAGATCATCACCCTGACTCGGCTTCCCAATTCTGCAGTCTTTGGTGAAAGTTATCACAGATGTTATAATGCATGGCGCTAAGTTATTAATGTCAAGACTGCAGTGTAGACGCTTATGATAATTAGCAGGCTATTAGTTTACCCTATGAGGTGCTCATCTGGGGAAATGAGTAGATTTAATCCAGTTTATACGCTACAAATTGTTATCTCTAAGTTGCTGCCTATTTATTTAACTCAGTAGCGGACGAGAGCAACTCTGACATTCTAGCCCTGTCACATGACCTACATCTTGTTGAAGCCAGTGCCATATTAATGTTTATTTATGTGCCTGCCCTGACCCTGTGGTGGCAAAACAACTATTTAATAAACAGTTTAAAGAAAAACGTCTTCACACGTCGGCTGTCTTTCTTGAGTTTTAATAAGCATTCATGAATGGAGTCACACACATACAACCGCATGAACAGTCAGTCAGTGAGTGAGTGCCGAGATGTTCTTCAGGCATGCTATCTTTATAGTTCCCAAAACACATGCATGTCAATAGTCAAAATATATGGCACTCAGGTGGTTTCTGCAGTAAGCATCCTTAAGACACAACATCTCTTGAGGCTCACAAGAACACTTGGTGTAGGAGCTTCCCTGGCTCGTAACCTTTAACCTACTTCCATTAGGCCTCTGCTGTATCTCACACTGCTGTCACAGTAGAGGTTAAATGAGCAACACCTGTCATTAGGTGAGAAGTTCAGTTTCATCAAAACAGGTAACGTTATATAACACATGCAGAACACATTATAGGTTAAATATGGTTAAATACCAGAATATTCCACCACATTCCACCCTTTTTAGCATTCAAATGCTAAACCATAAGCATGGAAAATTCCCCATTATCTAACGACCTTATGACCTATGAGTACCACCCGTACCAGCCAAACGCCAGTATCGCCAGCCTCCAACATGGGAGATGAAAGCCCAGGCAGAAGTCACAGGCCACAAGCACAGGCAAGCCAAACATCTCCCTCCCTATATGGCGAAGGAGAAGGTAAAAGACTTGTCCGTCTAACTGCACTACCTAATAAGGGAAAAAACCTCTATATGACAAGGACAAAAAATTCCTTAAACTAAATTCTAAGCTAAAGCAAGATAATCATAAATGAAAAATGTCATCTTTAATGAGAATACACAATAGTAAAAACCCAATAAAGGGAACACATTTCTTTACTGACTGTCATGCAAATGTTTATATAAAATGAGTTATAAAAATGAAAATAAAAAAATGAAAGTGAAAATCAAAAGAATAAATTGAGTAAATATGGTGTCTACTAAACTAATGCTAAGTGTAATCAATGTGAAGTAGTGTAATGTGATTTGCTTATCAAACTATTAATGAATCAACTTTAATGATCAAACCATTCTAAACTAAAACAAATAAATGTGAATATAAGAAGAACTTAAAGGAGTGACTCCTGTGAATTGTAGGGGGGAGTCCACAGATCCATCTGCACGTAGCGCCCTACAGCAGATGATACCATTGATGTAATCAGAGATCTCACACAGGGAACGACACAAAACACAACAATTCATGGCATCAGCAAAACCACTACGAAAGGGGCACACAGATGCATTAATGACACTTTCCATCCACTCAAAGAAAGCCTAGCACAGCGCCAGCAACGTTTTTTCTCCCTTAAACAGTTTATCGTTTGATCCTTTGTCATCTCAGTGAACTCAGGACATTTGCTGATATGATGTTCAAGTGAGCTGCAGGATGCACAAGTTGCTCTGACCTTGGAAAAGATTCTGAAGATGGTGTGTATTCCCTAGGTTTGTTTGCTCCATGTAGAATTGTTGTCAGAGCAGGTATGGATTTACAAGAGGGTCTTTGTTGGTTGGAAGATGAGATGGAGATCTCTTTTCTGGGTTGGCACCGAGCTTCAGATTGCAACCAAGATGAGAACATAAGCAAATCATAGATCAGGACACCTTGGTTCCTGTAGAAATGCCGTTTAAAGTGAGTGGAATGTTCTGCAGGCAGCTTCTCAAGGAGGCAATCTTCTTGGGAGCCACAGAGAATTTCTGCTTGGCCTTGATCTTCAATGCTGTTAAGCAGACCAACAAGTGCTTGTACACAAAGGGCAAAGTTGTCAAGAACATAACTATCACCTACTCTAATAGGAAGGAGATCCATGATGTTCCTGAGCTCCTTCAATGCCAGTTGTCTAGGTTGGCCATAACGTTCATCGGGAGCTTTGATGGCTTGGGTGTATGGGTCAGAAGCATAGGTGAAAGCAAGGGCTAGTCGCTTGGCCTGGTCCATTTTCAGATGATCAAGGAGAACGTGATATTTGAAATGCTCTGTCTCATTAGGATCAAGTTTATTACTCAGTGCCATCCGCAGCATCCTATAGTGCATTTCATCCTCTCCTCTAAGTTTTGGAAAGGAAGGGCCCTCAAGCTTGTAGACATGTGTTCTGCCAGTAGGGGGTGCCAAAAATCTCTGTTCCTGGTGGCTATGAGATGTAGAGGATTGAGGCATTGGAGAGGGGCACTGCCTCTGTTGGGAGGAAAAGGAAACGAGAGGCTGAACAGGGTTTACTGGTGGATTCAAAGGCTGAACACATGGACTTTGTGGTTGGCCCTCTGGTGATGCTGCAGGAAAAGTGGAAGGGGGCAAGTCTCGAGATGAAAGGACTGGCCTAGGTAGACCAGCTGAAGGAACTGCGGCATCAAGGACTGACAAGTCAGGTGCATAGGGCATGGCAGAAGAAACTGCAACAGGATGACAGCTGACCTCTGGTGGATGGGAGGATGATTGGTCTTGTGATTTAAACTGAAGAGTTTGCTGTTCTGCTTGAGAAATTGGCGTGTGTTACACACAGACTGTTCCAGAAGACTTCCTGCAGATGACTGAGATTTGGATGAATATTTGGAGGAGGAATGAGGAGTAGATGATCTATCCATGAAACGTTGAATAGCCTCATTGTCACTAAAATTTACCTCATAATTTCAACCTGATCATTAGGCACAGAATATACATACTACGTATGTATGTCTCCTCTCATGTCTGTATTTAACATCCACCTATAGACACCCATTATAAAATGAAACATCTGAAAAACATCATGAAATGTAAACTGTGGTTTTCTTACTGACTTTGCTAGATATCAAAATGAATAAGTTTTCTATGTCATATTATGGCGATTTGGTGTGGCCTCAAAGTGGAGTTATTTAATTTTGTTTTCTCGACAATCTCCCATTCATTTGAATTGGAATTTTTACAAAGTTTTTTTGCGATTTTCACAAAAACCTGTTTCTCTCTGAGAAAAGTCATAGCACACCATTACCCATCATTCCGCATGTTTTGTCATGTATTTTTATGTGTTGGAAACACTGCGGGAGAAGAAGTGTGCCGAAAAATCAGGAGGAAGAAGAATAAGTATAAGAAGAAACGTAAGGTTTTGTTGCACATTAGGCACCCCTAATTATTAACCAGTCAAGATCAGTGTGGCTGGGTCCATGTTATGCTGCAACAGGGCGTTCATAGGGCTCCACTCACTGTACCCATAGAGTCCAGTAGAGGGCTGGGCCTGTGTGAGATAGAATGAAGGTTACGATATTATAACACTAGTTCTGTTAGCACAGTCAGAGCATTCCATCTAGGGTCCCTGTCACTCCTATGCTACGCTTGCTGAAGAGGGTGTAGGGTGGCAGACAACTTTGTGGTACTGCCTTAATTTGTTGTGGTGTCTGCATGTATTGAGATAGCCATGTCCTGATTGGCTGGCTACAGTTATACAAGTTTCTGTGTGCAAATATGTGCTCATGATTAGGGGAGAGTGTTACCCTTGGAGTCCAGCAGACAGTTCTGCCTGTGCTTATAAAACTTGGGTTACAACATTGTAATACTTGTTCCCACCTGGGGTCTTTTATTTTGAAAGTCCAGCCTTGAACTTAACTGATAACTCATTTACTCATTAACTCATTAACTCATTAACTCATTACTCAGTGTCATCCATTTCCCAACCTACCTTTGGAGTCTGGAGTTGTTCCAGATGCCGGTATTTTTTGTAATTGTTAATATTACAGGATTAATACACAGAGACCAATGAGCCACCATGCTGCCAGGAATGATTAATGGGCAAACCTTTTTTACTAAATGGACCTGCACATGTATTGCACCATTCTAGTATTCTTTTTTTTTTTTTTTAAGATATTTATTGGCCATTTTCCCTTTAGTGGACAGGACAGGTAAGTGTGAAGGAGGGATAGAGAGAGGGGGGATGACATGCAGCAAAGGGCCACAGGCTGGATTCGAGCCGGGCCGCTGCGGCAACAGCCTTGTACACGGGGCGCCTGCTCTACCACTAAGCCACCGCCGCCCCACCTTTCTAGTCTTCTGACCACTCAAAGCACTTTACCACCACTTTTTACATACACACACTGATCGAGGCCACCATACAAGGTGTCACCTGCTACTCAGTTTAAACACTTGCCTGCACTCATACACTAATGAGATAGCCATCAGGAGCGATGTGGTGTTCAGTATCTTGCCCAAGGATACTTTGACATGCGGACTGGAGGATCAATGGATCAAACTTCCAATCTTCTGATTAGTGGAGGACCTGCTCTACCTCTGAGCCACAGCTGCCCTAATGACATTAACCTTTGCTTTTAAACTTTTACTCTGGATAAACTGAAAGGTGAATTCAAGTTTGATAAATAAATCAATATTTTTAGGCTAATATTTTTATTGTTATTCATTTGAGTAGTGTACCCATGGATGCGTCAGAACAGTGTGACATCACTGGTAGCTGTGGTTACAGGAATAATGCTTCAGTTATGTTTTCTATGTGTGTAGTTACACTGACATGATGATGCTAAATCGTGATGAGGAAAAGTTGATTGGTTGAGCATACAGTAGCCCAGTGATACTCAACTTGTGGCCCATGGGCTAAATCTGGCATGCAGTGGGGTGCCGAGTGGCCTAACGGCTATTTTCTAATTCACAATCAAAATATATATAGATTTACACTCGGGACTTTTTTGTACTTTGAATGTAGATAATGTGTCAGACTACACAAAAAAGGAATAAAATCACAATTTTTATATATTCTTTAAAAAAATTGCCATGGAAAGATTTCTGCTGAATCTCCCAAAAACCCTGAATCTCCTCAAAGCCTGGAAAGGCCCCTGCGTACACCAGACCTGCACGGGGCTGCTGCAACTGAATTTGCTTTTTGGCAAAGATGAGTGGGGACAGCAAATGTTAAAAGGCTGAAAACAGGCAATTAATTTACTGATAAATATTATTAATGTTCATAAATCAATCAATCAATCAATTTTATTTATAAAGCCCAATATCACAAATCACAATTTGCCTCAGAGGGCTTTACAGCATACGACATCCCTCTGTCCCTCTGTCCTTAGGACCCTCACAGCAGATAAGGAAAAACCCCCAAAAAACCCTTTAACAAGGGAAAAAATCGGTAGAAACCTCAGGAAGAGCAACTGAGGAGGGATCCCTCTTGCAGGACGGACAGACATGCAATAGATGTATTGATTTTCTCGACCGTGCGTCATAGCGAGAATCCACACATATCACATGAAACAGCAGAATTGTAGCTTTCCGACAAGACCAAGCACTTGTCAGTAGTCCAATGTTTTCACAGTGAAAAAAAAAATGATAAAGTTACACAAAAATTATGTATAACAGAGCTTTCATACAGCTTTGTACACACATTACTCTTGGATGGATTACTCGTGAATGTAGGCTCACACAGAAATGCCACGCATATCACATGAAAGCGCAGGACTAGAGCTTTCCAGTGATACCACACACATCATTGTGCTGTCATCCCATCACGCTATAAATCCAGATTGACTGTCTACAAAATAATAACCTGACGAATTTCTTTACAATCCATTATACAGAGCTTGTTATCATATATCATATACTCATATAGAGTAAATAGGATTGGTCCGAGCACAGAACCTTGTGGAACTCCAAAACAAACTTTAGTACATAAGGATGATTCATCATGAACATTAACAAACTGAAAATGATCAGATAAATAAGATTTAAACCAGCTTAGGTTAGTAGCTAAGTAGTAGAGCCACCGGATTATGATAAGGGTGAAGATGACGATTTGGAGATATGGATGTTTGCGAATATAGAGCAACAGGAAATGGACTCGCAGCGGTTTGGTAAAGTTTTTGCAACTGTGATTATTCCTAAACAGAGTGTGAAAGATAAAAGTTACGAGATGTGGAAGGGTGAGTATGTGCGGTTGTGGTTTGAGAATTTTAGTAAAGTGATGGATGCGGCACATAGAAAGTATAAGAGTGATAAAACTATGTGTGAGTTGAGAATGTTGCAGTACATGCGGGAATGTATGGCTGTGGAGTTTAAGAGAATATTTGCAATGAAGAGAATTGGGAAAAGTGTGAAAACGGAGGATTGGGTGGTGAGTGAAAATTGATGAGATGTTTTGAAAAGGCTGAAGTTTCGGAGTATGCAGAAAGGTTCTTGAAGTGCTGGAAGGAGCAAGGGAAGTTAGAGGTTTCTGATAAAGCTGATCCATTTTTTTGTGCAATGATTGATGTTGTGTTAGGAGAAGGAAAGGCCATGAGAGTAAGAAGAGAAATGTTAAGCTCAATGTAAGCTGTTTTTGCAGTGGTCGACCCAATTAATTGATGGGAGAAAAAAACAGGAAAAGGGAACCATGGGGGAATTTTCCCACAAAGGATATAATGGATGTGTGGGTTTTTCGCCCCCCACTAGCATTGAATTTGTTTATTTGTTATTTTCTTTGTCATATATGTATATATATATTGTTTTAATCAAATATATTCCTAGTTTTAGTGTGTTTAATGCTATGTTAAAAAAGGGAGGATTGTTAGGATGACGTGACCTAGGCACATACGTCATGTTTGTATTCATTGTATTGATTGATGGACAACACATCTGGATCTGGTTTTGGCAGAGACCCAAAGTCTGGATGCTAATGGATGACGTGTATAGGGATGCCACAGATCAGTTACCTAGGGAGCCCTGGGCAATTGCATAGGGGTGCCCTGAGAAAAACATTACCTAGGTTAGAGGAATGTACTGTATAATGGTTCCAGGTGTGGGTTTTGGCCAACTATATAAGTGTCGATATGTGTGTGACAGACTGAGAGTTGTACCTTCTCCGCAGCACTGCTATTAAACCGTCACTTGAAGATCAACTTGTCGTCTGTTGTGCATCTTTTACTATTTTGTCTCTGGACCAGAAGTTCTTTCCTATCACAGGGTTTTGAATTACTAATAAATTTTGCCAGGTTTCTAGATATGAGAGCAGTTCCATCCAAAATGGGATGAATGCCGTCTCTCCTAATAAGACCAGGTTTTCCACAGAAAGTTTGCCAATGATTAACGAAACCCACATTGTTTGCTGGACACCACCTGGACAGCCAGCGATTAAATGATGACATGCGTGTAAATGTAATAATGTCCACTAACGTAATAAACCACAAACGTAATAAAAATCTGTAGCATTTAATGTAATAAACCCACAAATGTAATAAATTTTCCACAAACGTAAGAGCTGCTGCCTACTACAAACGTAACACGTGATTTCCCACAAATGTAATAACTATTACATTTGCAGGGATGTATTACGTTTGTGGGGAAGTGAAAATCTTTATTGTAATAACTTCCCACAAATGTAATAATACAATGAATAATGGTCGTGGGTGCAAAATCCAGCTGCTGACTCTCCGCTCCGCTATCACACAACGGATCCCCCCCTCTCTCTTTCTTAATTGTTTTGTGGCATATAAATATCTAGTTCAAACAGATTTATTTCTTTGCATAAGCAAAATGCTTCTTGATAATGAGGATCATCTCTCTCTCTCTCTCTCTCTCTCTCTCTCTCTCTCTCACCGCTGTCCGCTGTGCTGAACCAAAAAAAGGTGTATTAATTCAGTTCAATTCAAATTCACTTTATTGGCATGAATGCCACAACAACAATATTGCTAAAGCACCAAGAACTGCGAAAAGAGTACCTATAGCACAGTACTGTTATACTTGCTGTGTGTGTGTGTGTGTGTGTGTGTGTGTGTGTGTGTGTGTGTGTGTGTGTGTGTGTGTGTTTTTCATAGGGGTGGTCAGATGGGGCCACTTAAAATCTTGGGGTGGCACACCAAAACTAAAAGCCATAATTTCAGGATTTTATTATACTGTTGTAGTATATAGGCTAGTAAAAAACCATCCGAAAGACAGATGGAAGGAAATGCCTACTGATATACTTTGGTTTATTGTGTTACATTTAGTGTTACTAATGATCTAATGTGCATAGACTAATAACAGTACAGATAACAGAATTTTGAGTTCCACAATAATCTTGTTTTATTGTGTTATGTATATGTGTTAGGCGATTCATTGTTTTTAAAATAGGCTAGCTATCCTTTTCCTTAAAAAGACACATATACAGCTTAATGTAAATGTGTACATTTATTGTAATCAAAACCATTACTGGGAAAAAGCAGGTACTGGCAGATACAAACAGAAGCAAGTACAGAAATACTTATATCTTTGCTTTATGTAACAAGAATTTCCCACCAGGGATCAGTAGTCTTTCTGATTCTGATTACCAGGCTATACAGTATGTTTAACAAACTCTCATATCTTTGCTTAAAGGGAAATTTCTCCATTTCCCTTTAAGGGGAAAGTTATTACAGTTTAGATTATCACCTTCCCACATATGTAATAATTTCCTGCAAATGTAATAGTTATTACATTTGCGGAAAATTGTGTGTTACATTTGTAGTAGGCAGCTGCTATTACGTTTGTGGGAAATTTATTACATTTGAGGGATTATTATATTCAAAGCTGCAGATTTGTATTAGGTTTGTGGTTTATTACGTTTGTGGGCTGTTATTACGTTTGCGGGTGTAACAGGCCTCCTTCTTCAGCCTGACAGCCTCCCTCATTGGTTCTTAGTTGACTCCATGACAGGCAAAACTTTCTGACCACAGCTCCTAGTAGCTGCCTCCATGAGAAATTCTTCCCAAGGTGGGAGTTGAAGACCTCACGGACAGGGGCCTCAGCCTGATGCTCCGAGTTCACCCTCACATATTTACCAGGTCTATCTGGCAGCTCACCACCAGGTGGTGATCAATTGACAGCTGTGCTCCTCTATTCACCCAAGTATCCAAGACACACAGCCGCAGATCTGATGATACAACCACAAAATTGATCATAGATCTTTGGCCTAGAGTGTTTGGGTACCAAGTATACTAATGAACCTCCCCCTGCTCAAACATGGTGTTTGTTATGGCCTTTCCATGACTCGCACAGAAGTCCAATAACAAACGCCACTCGAGTTCAGTTCAGGCAGGCTGTTCCTCCCAATTTCCTACCTCTCATCTCTCTTTCCCACAACAGTCAAAAACCCTCTCATAGCAATCCACAGTCCCATTGAGGTGACCCTCCATTCTCTGGGGAGAACCTCAACACAGCGGCGCTCAGCTGGGGGCTCGTGAGCATCCCCACACCTGTCCAGTGCCTCTCACCCTGGGCAACTCCGGAAAAACGAGAGTCCGGCTCCTCTCCAGAAGTTTGGGTCCGGAACCAGTGCTGCATGTGGAAGTGACCCCAACTATATCTAGTTGGTACCACTCCACCTCCTGCACCAGCTCCAACTCCCTCCCCACCAGAGGTGACGTTCCACGTACCCAGAGCGAGTCGGTGACACTAGGGATCAGCATGCCCAAGGCCCTGTCCATGCCTACCACCTGGCACACAATGCACCAGACCCTGATTTCTGTCCCTGCTGGTGGTGGGCCCACAGGGAGATGGCTCCATGTTGTTTTTTTTAGGCTGAGCCAGACCAGGCCCCATGGCTCAAGGCGCAGCCACCAGATGCCCCCATTCTGAGTGAGGTGCTCAAAGTCCGAATTGTCCATTTCATAAAGGTCTATTCATTTTATTGTTCTCATTTTATGCAAACTAGCATAATTATGAGACTTTTATGGTCCAAGAGCATAGATTTAAGAGACTCAATAATACCTAGCTACTGGACGCCAAGATGGCACCTATTCATTCCAATGGAGTTGCTCGCCTGGAGCATATGCCAGAATTTTTTTTTTTTTTTGCTTTCAGGTTTACTTCTGAATATGTGCAGTAGTGTTTCTCCTGCTGGCATCACCCACGAGTTCATAGACTTTTCATTTTGATGAAGTCACAGATTTTAAAAATGCTTTTCTCGGCTTGAGGGAAATTTTATAAATATAAAACCTCCATGGATCAACAATTTATTATAGAAAGAGTCATAACTGACCTTATGAATGTGTGTGTGAATGGATAAATGTGACTCGTTGTGTAAAAAGCGCTTTTAGTGGTCAAATGATTAGAAAGGTGCTATACAAGTGCAGGTTAATTTACCTTGTTTACAGTATGGGGTCTAATAATTGTGGTCTGTGGTGAAAAAGCTTTTTGGGTTGCTTATGTAAGGCTGAGTAGCATTCCCGGGGGCCTGTCCCAAGGGCTATTTTTTTCAGAGCACATTGAGCTAGATTTGTTTCCCATATTTAAAGTCAATTGGACTTGCAGTGTGAGGGGCACGGCCTTTACAATATCATGTCTTGAGGCATTAATTACAGCAACACCATATGTGGCCAATTTGGGTCATATTTCTTGGGAAGCATTTCTAAATCATTTCCATTTATTGGGCCAAGTTTCATGTTCCAGGTTTTTCTTCGGGTTGTAAACCCTCATTACTAATTGCCTGTTAAAAACGTTGTTAACCGAAGCAAAGGATTATAGCATTAAAATAGCATAACTGATTACTTTCTGTTACTTTTGGATTACCTCAATACTAAATATACAAATAAAGAAAGAGAAAAGAAATATCAATTAGATTACTTATTTGCACCTAATACTTAACTATTCAGCTGTATTTAAGAATTAGATCACGTGTTATAACAATAACAACAACAATAAGAGTAATAATTATTAATTGTGTTTGTGTTATTAGTAGTAGTACTAATATTAATGGTGGTAATTGTGAGAGGTTAATTCAGAAGACAGTTTTTCTTTACTTGGTGGTCCATAACCCCCACAACTTATTATTCATTTTATAAAGTTGAATTAAATTTGGAATTTCAAATCTTATTTCTTCATATGCAAAAAATATACTGATATTAAAAAAGTTTTTAGGCTGCAGTGTTATTAGAAGCAGAGTTAATGTTTAGTATTGGGCTGCATGGTTTTCACCACCAGGTCATGCCTATGACTGAGTAGCAAGATCAGAATAGAAGTTTGAGAACTGTTTTGCTTCTGTTGTTGTTACCTGCCACTGTAACGAGAAGACAGCCCCTAACTAGGCTGACTTACGCCTAGTCTGCCAGGGGACCTCCTATAATACACCGGGCACCTTCTCTCCTTCTCTCAGTCTCTCTCTCTCTCTCTCTCTTTCTCATGTCCTGTTACTGCATCTTGCTAACTCGGCCATACTGCATGTCACTAACTCGGCTTCTTCTCCGGAGCCTTTGTGCTCCACTATCTCTCAGGTTAACTTATATCGCAGTGGTGCCTGGATAGTGTGACGTGTGTGGTTGTGCTGCTGCCGTGGTCCTGCCTGATACCTCCTGCTGCTGCTGTTATCATTAGTCATATTTCTACTGTTATTATACACATATGATTATTGTCACATATGTATACTATGAGATATTAATATATACTTTCAACATATTGTACCACAATAGCCAGAATTATAATTATAATATTATTACTTTCATTAATGTTGTTGTAAGCTACTGTCATTACCGTCTGTCCTGCATCTCTCTCTGTCGCTGTCTCTCTCTGTCTCTCTTTCTGTCTAATTGTGTCATACGGATTACCATTAATTTATCATGTTGACCTATTCTGTACGACATCTATTGCACATCTGTCCGTCCTGGAAGAGGTATCCCTCCTCAGTTGCTCTTCCTGAGGTTTCTACCATTTTTCCCCCGTTTCAGGGTTTGTTTTGGGGAGTTTTTCCTTATCCACTGCGAGGGTCCAAACAACAGAGGGATCTCGTATACTGTAAAGCCCTATGAGGCAAATTATGATTTGTGATATTGGGCTTTATAAATAAAATTGATTGAAAAAATTGAGGATGAAGTGTTAAAGACAATGTGTAGGTAGACTTTAGAGTGGGAATATATGCTGGTTTGTTTTTTTAAGATATATTCTGCAGGATTTGGTATAAACAAAGGTATTCCCTCTCAATCATCACGTCTGACACACTCTCACTGCGTGGTGGTGTATTTTTCTTTTAACTTTATTGTGTAATGCTGTGATAACAGAGCAGGTGAAAACAGGAAAATAAAACAGTATAAAACAAACAAGAAGTAGAGGATGTAAACAGATAGAACCTCACAATCAAGACTAACTAAGAAACATCTGGTAGCACATCATCCAACATTCATAACCGCCAACTACTATCACAACTAGAGATCAATTAAATACTTTAACAGTGCTATGGCAAGGGGGTAACACTTCAACAATGCTACAGCAAGGGGGAGTCAGGACGACAGGTCAGCAGGGGGATGTCATCATCACCCCCACATTTCGAGATTGGGTACCAAGCCCTAGTAGAAACAAACAGCCTCAATGTAAGAGACTGAGACCAACAAGCTGATTCACATTACAGCAGAAGTGAGCAAAGTGGAAACCTGAAGCCTCCAACGAATCCCGAAGCTGAGTTGCCAAGTACCTTCAGATGATCTGCTAGAAGATGTGAATGCTGCCCTAAATACCATCTCTACAAGGACCATCACTGAGACCAACAAGCTGATTCACAGTACAGCAACAGTAATCCTGGAGAGGCATCATGGCCACTATCCAGGATGAAACATCCAAAATCCAGGGGTATATCAAAAAGATTGCCCCAAAGGATGAGCTGCTAAGTGAATGCCTCAAACAGCAGAAACCTGATGAGGGCAAAGAGGTGGAGGAGCAAACAACATGGAGGAACAAGCCTCTACATGGTGCATACCACTGTCAAGTAGAGGAAGCGGCTGATATCAAGAAGACCTTCCAGTGGCTGGAGAATGCTCTACTGACAGACAGCATGGAGGCACTAATCATTGGAGCATAAGAACAGGCCCTAAGCACAAGGGCCATAGAGGCCAGGGTCTACCACAGCAGGTCAGACCCAAGGTGCAGGCTGTGCAAAGATGCCCCTGAGATGGTCCAGCACATAGTGGCAGGGTATAAGATGCAAGCAGGATCAGGGTACAGGGTTCCTGTGGGACTTCAGCTTCCAGCCTGACAAACAGCTGCTGGCTAAGTATCAAGGGCTGAAAGAACAGCTGGAAGAGATGTGGAAGGTCAAAGTTGAGGTGGTCCCCATGGTAGTAGGAGCACTCAGGGCAGTGACCCCCAAACTGGGAGAGTGGCTCCGACAGATTCCAGGAACAACATCTGAAGCGTCAGTCTTGAAGTGTGCAGTCCTAGGAACAGATAAGATAAGATAAGATAAGATACACCTTTATTGATCCCACAATTGAGAAATTCCAGTGCTACAGCAGTCAAGTGGAAAGAGTCAGATTAAAGATTTCAAAATTTAAAAACTTAAAAAACTGGGCATGCAAAAAAAGTACAAAAAATACAAGAGACAGCAATAAATAATGAAGAGCAGTGGATAAAAAGTGAGCAATGGATAAAGTGAACATATTTAGTGCAAAGTGAAAAATTGTCTGTGCAAATAAACAACACAGAGGGGGACAGTTATGCTTATTGTGGTGTCCCTAAAGTGCCCATGGTGCAGTTTATTGTGAGCAGTGCTGGTTATGTAGCCTGACAGCAGCAGGCAGGAAGGACCTGCAATAGCGTTCCTTCACGCACTTTGGGTGAATCAGTCTATCGCTGAAGGAGCTCTCCAGAGCTTTTATCTCCTCCTGCAGGGGGTGGGAGTCATTAGTCCTCAGAGATGACAGTTTGGCTGTCATCCTCCTTTCTTCCACCACCTGCACAGCGTCCAGAGAGCATCCCAGGACAGAGCTGGCCTTCTTGATCAGCTTGTCCAGTCTCTTCCTATCTGCAACCGAGACGCTGCTGCCTAAGCACACCACTCCGTAGAAGATGGCTGATGCCACCACAATGTTAAAGAAGGTCTTCAGGAGTGCCCCCTGCACTCCAAAAGACCTGAGCCACCTCGGCAGGTAGAGTCTGCTTTGGCCTTTTCTGTACAGTGCAGTTGTGATTAGTCCAGTCCAGTTTATTGTTAAGATGAACACCCAGCAGTGGCGATTGCTCTAAGACTGCAAGGGAAGCTCAGCTTCCCCTAAAATGTCAAAAAATAGGTGGTCAAATATGTACAATTGTGTTTACATTTCATTGACTAAATATGCGCTAGAACGCGTTCAACTTTTGTTCAGAATCAGCTACTTATCACAGGTCACTGACGCGACTTTCTTCTCATTCATTCCCGTAGCGTGACAGTGCATTAAACAGTGTCGAAGCTCAGCATCCAAAGACTTCAATGGGGAAGCATAGAGTGGGTTGTTCCACTGCGGCGAAACTAGACAGTCATTGGATAAATGCTCGGTTTTGTCCCGCCCATCGGACACTCAGCATCTCTGGGGGTCTATGGGGCAGTGGGCTGGCCTTGGCTGGCCTGGATGCTGGGCTTCTGCATGATGATTGGATGATCTGTCTGAGGCTAAATCCCTTTTTGATTGACAACGAAATGAGCGAGTCAGCGATCTTGAAATATAAACACCACCGGAGCATTTTTCAAGTTTCATTCCGTTGTTCTGAGTTGATCTAGAGACTTTTCCAATCCTCTTAGTGACTTTTTCTTTGTTAAAAATGACTAGTGACAAATCTAGCATCTTCTTCTGGTGTTATTGGAGACTGTACTCGTGTTTGGAGACTCTAACTTCTGTCGCTCTGCAGTTACTGTCCCAATGAGCAGCGGGTGCTACTGTGAGCCCCTCCACTGTCCCAAAGCACTCACAGGCGGTCACACTAGCCTCGCGCAGCAGCCCCAGCTAGTGAGCGAGCTAGCAAGCTGCACATAATGGCAGACAATTTGAATATTGTCGACCGGATTTGGTGAAGCCATTTGATAGTCTTCCTTACGAGGAGAAACTTAGAGTTAAACAGCAGGGCAGATCAACACCTCAGATTGATTTGGTGCAAAGGGTGGGGAAAAGTGACAGATCTTTTCAGCTATCCTGGTATGACAAAGTAAGCTGGCTGACTGGAAGTGCTGTCACAAATAAAATGTACTGTTGGCCATGCCTCTTGATGAAACCATCTAAGCAGCCTAGCTCTGCTGGCCATTGAAAGGACACTGGTCCCACACAAGTCCCTGGAAAAGATGACTAGTTGGTACGACAGGGTCACAGATCATTTTCTTGGAAAGGAACGGAGGGTAGAATTTACGTATAAATAAACGGACACATTTTATGATGTAGGCCGAAAATGAGCTTCCCCTCCTTGAAAGACCAGCAGCCACCACTGACACCCAGGTACTTATAAGATGTCACCATCTCAATGTCCTTTCCCTGGATGTTCACCGGTGTTGGGGGGAGGAGTCTGCGCCTGCGGAGATCCACCACCAGCTCTTTGGTTTTCCCCGCATTGATCTGGAGGTGGTTCTTCAGGCACCAGTCCACAAAGACCTGGTTCAGTTCTCTGTACTCCCTATTGTCCCCATCTGTGGTGAGGCTGACTATGGCAGAGTCGTCAGAGAACTTCTGCAGATGACGGGGGGGGTGTCGTATGAAAAGTCTGCAATGTAGAAGGTGAAGAGGAATGGTGCCAGCACCGTCCCCTGCAGGGCCCCCATACTGCAGACAACCAAGTCCAATACACAATCCTGGGTCCTAATATATTGCGGCCAGTCCGTGAGGTAGTCCAGGATCCAGGATCCAGGATGTGAGGTGATTAGCCACCCCTATGTGCTCCAGTTTGTCCCTCAGAAGCGCAGGCTGTACGGTGTTGAAAGCGCTGGAGAAGTCAGAGAACATGATTCTCACAGAGCTTCCGGGCTTCTCCAGATGAGAAAGAGCTCTATGCAGGAGGAAGACAACGGCGTCTTCCACCCCAATGCCAGGCTGGTAGGCAAACTGCAGCGGGTCTATTGAAGGGCCTACTGCGGGGCGGAGACGAGACAGGATCAGGCGCTCCAGAGTTTTCATGAGGAACAATGTTAATGCCACCAGTCTGAAGCTGCTGAAGTCCTTGGGATGCAGAGTCTTGGGCACAGGTACCACGCAGGATGTCTTCCACAGCTGTGGTACTCTCCCCAGCCTCAGGCTCAGGTTGAAAATGGTTTCAGCTATCCCGCAGAGTTGGTCTGCGCAGGACTTAGGGAGCCTGCACCTGATGCCGTCTGGACCCACAGCCATCCTCGTCTTTATCCTCTTCAGCTGTTCTCTCACCTGACAGGTACTGAAGGACAAGCTGGAGCAGGGGGGCTGTGCTGGGGGGTAGAGGTGATGAGGTGGGGGGAGGAGTGGGGAGTGGTGAGATGTCCGGGGGAGCGGGGATGGGGGAGGTGTTGAAGCAGTGTGCCAGGAGTGTAGGTGGGGGGGAAGGTGAAGGTTAGGATGTGGGGGGTTGCAGCCGTAATGTCTGGGCCAGGGGAGGGGCAGACTGATCAAATCTATTGAAGAACAGATTCAGATCATTCACCCACTTCTGGTCGCCTCTGGCCTGGGAGTCTGGTTGTTTGTGTCCTGAGATGGTTTTCAGACCTCTCCAGACTCCGCTGACATCACTCTGCTGCAGCTGTTCCTCCATCTTCTTATTATATCTTTCTTTTCCCTGCCTGATGTTTCTCTGTAGCTCCTTCTGCATGGCCTTCAGCTCCTCCCTAGTTCCAGAGTTAAAAACTCTCTGCTTCTCCTTCAGGAGAGCTTTTATATCTGGAGTAATCCAGGGTTTGTTGTTGGAGAAGCAGCGTACAGTCCTAGTGGGTATGGTGCTTTCCACACAGAAGTTAATATAATCCATAATACATGATGTCAGACTGTCAGTGTCCTCCCCATGGGAATCTCTGAGTACCTCCCACACAGTGGTATCGAAACAGTTCCTCAGGGCCTCCTCAGCTTCATCAGACCACCTCTTCACAGTGCAGGTGGTTGCTGGTTCCCTCTGCACCAGAGGTTTGTAGACAGGCAGAAGATGAACCAGGTTGTGATCAGCTTTTCCCAGGGGGGGCAGGGGGGATAAGTGGTATGCCTCTTTGGTGTTGGCATAAAATAAATCCAGTGTTTTATTGTCTCTGTTGTGGCAGGAAACATACTGGGTGAAGGTGGGCAGGGTGGTGGAAGGACAGGCGTGGTTGAAGTCCCCAGAGATCAGAAGGAGAGCCAGGGGGTGCTGTCTTTGCAGCCTACTTGTAACAGAGTGGAGAATGTCACAAGCTGACTTGGCTTTAGCAGACAGGGGGACATACACTGCGACTATAATGACATGAGAAAACTCCCAGGGTAGATAATATGGTCTCATGCCAACAGCCAGCAGCTCAGTGTCCCTGCAGCAATGCTGTTCCTTGATAGTGATGTGCCCAGAGTTACACCATCGATCATTCACAAACACAGCCAGCCCTCCTCCTTTCCTCTTATCGCTGTCCGCTGTCCTGTGGCGGATCAGTGGGTGTGGGTGCCACGGCTGGGCACCAGGTCCCCGCACATGATCATGTCCATAGAAAAATAGGAGAAATACCGCTATGAAGAAAGTGGTCTTCATCTCCATACCAAAACAAAACGTAAGTGCTAGCTAGCTAAACTGAAAAAACTCAAAGTAAGAAAGTTAAAAAGAAAAAAAATTGAGAAAAGCTCAGAGAGAGAGAGAGAGACGGATTGGGTCAGAGAGAGCAAGCCAGGTAGTGTATTTATCTGCAGGGACTCTTATTTTACCGTGTTTGGGACGATCATGGGCCCAAGCCTTGGCCTAGTGATATGTCAAAATATTATTTAACAAAAAAACTATTAGTACTGGCCCAACTTTTGGCACATTTTACTCTGCATTACTAAGTGAAATGAATGAATCATAAACATAGATCTCACTGCCCCACAGGTGCTGCCAGTCTTGGAAAGGGAATCGGAGGAATCCTGTTTTCCCGTTTTTCCCGTTCCAGTGGCCAGGTGGGTGGAGTAGAGGAGGAGCCATTAGATTCTGAGGGTGGAGCCTCTGAAGTTGAAAATGTGTCATCAGGGGAGGAAGGAGCACCAGTGGCAGAGGCCGAAGTGAAGGACAAAGAAATAGAGGAGGATAGGACAGAGGTAGAGCCTGCCATGTCCCAGTCCACCTCATCTGTCATGGACAGTACCTCTTGTAAGTACTTTCAGTGAGAAACTTGGAGCTGGCTATCAGAGGGTCAAAATCCATCATACCCCATTAAATCTGCCTGTTTCCTGTAGTCAGTTTCATTATGTTCTCATGTTCCTTTTTTTTCTCAAAATGTCCCTTGTCCAGTTTCAATGTCCCCCTAAGCCCTCAACACCCACTGAGGCTGTAGCTAGAAAAGTATGATGTTGATATATCAGACTACCTATGTAGTTTCATGAACTGAAGTGTTGCTTTCTTTCTGTTGATAAGTAAAACTGCTATGTTAGAATAAATGCACCATGGAAATTACACATTAATGGGAGCTAGCACAAAATCTGATTGAAACCAATTTCCCTTACCTAAGCTAATGAACAAAAGGGTGTTTCCAGAAACACCAATCACAGATTTTTAAGGTCAAATAGTGAGTGATTTTTCTTACTCAAGTTAACCAATCTGGATACAATCCAAAGTGGTCTTGTTGATTGTCATCCCTGCATGATCTAATCTGTAGTGGTTCATTAGCTTTAGAGAATATCTCTCCTACCTCTTTGTCTTCCCACCCCTTTCTCCTCTGCTTAGGAAACCTTAGGAGATTTCTCAAGGGCTGAGATGCTCTGTAAATAACTTTCATCTTTACCAGGATCTAGTCATAACTGGAGTCACACACACATAAAACCACATGAACAGTCAGTCAGTGAGTGAGTGCCTAGATGTTCTTCAGCCATGCTATCTTTATAGTTCCCAAAACACATGCATGTCAATAGTCAAAATATGGCACTCAGGTGGTTTCTGCAGTAAGCATCCCTAAGACACAACATCTCTTGAGGCTAACAAGGACACTTGGTGTGGGAGCCTCCCTGGCTCGTAACCTTTAACCTACTTCCATTAGACCTCTGCTGTATCTAACGCTGCTATCACAGCAGGGGTTACTAAATGAGCAACACATATCATTAGGTGACAAGTTCAGTTTCATCAAAACAACATTATACAACACATGCAGAACACACTAGGTTAAAAAGGTCAAATACCATAATTTTCCATCACAGATGTTTTTGAAGAGATCTCTTTTTTACATGTTGTATGTTTGTATTTAGTTTTATTATGTAGTAAGGCTTAATATTGCACACATACAGAATATGTACAGGTTGAATTAAAAAAAAAAGACATTTGCCAACCTGCGAGAGTTTGCTGTCAATATTAGCACTGGTAATGCCCCTGTAAAAGAAATAGTGCTGCAATATCTGTTATGTATCTAACCAATAGACTGCACATACCTTGCATACTTTAAATTGCCATTAAGAATCATTCAGAAAGATACACATATGCTGACAGTGAGCACTCAAGACAATATGACTACAGTCCACCAGGGCTCAGAGAACTCTGACGGAAGATAACTTCTTTTGACACTTTATGCAGCTGGATACTATACTCTGTCTTTTTCTCTGTTCTAGTGGAACTGGAGAGACGCATCGACTTTGAGCTGCGGGAGGGCTTGGTGGAGAGCCGCTATTGGTCAGCAGTAACCTCACACACGGCCTATTGGTGCTCCTATGATGTGGCGCTGTTCCTCCTCACCTTTATGTACAGACCACAAGAGTCTCTTGAACCTGCAGAAGACAACTCAGAGACCTCATAAACTAATGCATGGAGCCATCACCACTGGGGTCACCTCACTTTCTATTCACGCCTTTTCAAATATAAACTAAATGCCCAACATATGGAACATAAAATGAAAAATGAAGCCCTCTTCATTTACTGATTTCTTAATTGAGATAAAACATATGGAATTCTCTGTTTGACACAATTTTTGAAATGTGAAATATTAAATATGAATAATATTATTTGATATGTTATTAGATTTACATTACTTATTATTATTATTAGATACAGGTTTTTGGAACTGCAAAATGTTGGACTTATTATTTTTTGTTGTCTGCCGCTTGAGCTCAAATTCCCGTGAGCTGGAATGAGCCAGAAACCTGAAACTTGGCCCAATGATTGGAAATGATGTGCATCAACTTTTATTAAAATATGAGCCCAGTCGGCCACATGGTGGCGCTGTAATTAAGGCTTAAAAATGACTTTTTTGGGAGGCCACGCCCCTCACACCATAAGTCTGATTGACTTGAAATTTGACACACAGGTCCAGCTCAATGTGTTCTACAAAAAAGCCTCAAGGACCATTAAGCTCCGCCTGACTAGATTTTTTGCTAATTTGCATAATTTGAAAAACAGTAAAGTGACATAAACTTTTACAATTTTGACTCTATCAACACCAAAGTTGGTACACGGCTTTGGAGGATGACAAGACACATTTCTATTACAAATGAGCCAGATTGGTCAAAAAACGTGGCCGCCACAGACCAATGAATCTTGGCTGTGGGCGGAGCTTAGAATTGATTGGCCATAACTCCCACACCCTTTGACCTATCATCACCAAACTTGGTGGGTGGGTCCACAATGAGACTTGGAAGCTGCCTACCAAAGCATTTTGAGCTCAGCCTATAGGGGGCGCTATAAATGCCACACATCTGTATGTCAAAGACCATTGGATGGAAGTACACCAAATTTGGTATGCATGCTCTAGGAGTAGCTATTAACTAATATCTTGAGTGCCATGTTGCTAGGTGAAAGTGGGCGTGGCCTATTCGTCATTAACCGTCATAATTTGCGTTTTATTAATTTATGACCAGCTGGAAGGACCTAGGGACATGAAACGTGGTACATGGACTATAAATGACATCCAAATACTGCTCAAAAAATTTGGTCCCAATCGGCCTTATGGGAGCAGTATAACATAGAGTGTAAAGCTTGAAAGGCTCTGCCCGCCGCACCACAAGTCTGATTGACTTGAAATTTTACACACACATCCTCCTGATAGTCCTCTACAAAAAAGCCTCTTGCACCATGAATGCCGCCCTTACAGATTTTTTGCTAATTTGCATAATTTGAAAAACAGTAAAATGACATAAATTTTACAATTTTGACTCCATCAACACCAAATGTGGTGCACGGCTTTGGGGGATGACAAGACACATTTCTGTTACAAATGAGCCAGATTGGTCAAAAAACATGGCCATCACGCACCAATGAATCTTCGCTTTGGGCGGAGCTTAGAATTGATTGGCCATAACTCCCACACCCTTTGATCTATCATCACCAAACTTGGTGGGTAGGTCCACAATGAGACTTGGAAGCTACCTACCAAAGCATTTTGAGGTCAGCCTATAGGGGGCGCTATAAATGCCACACATCTGTATCTCAAAGACCATTGGATGGAATTTCACCAAATTTGGTATGCATGTTCTAGGGGTGGCTATTAACTAATATCTTGAGTGCCATGTTGATAGGTGAAAGTGGGCGTGTCCTATTCGTCATTAACTGTCATAATTTGCGTTTTATTAATTTATGACCAGCTGGAAGGACCTAGGGACATGAAACGTGGTACATGGACTATCAATGACATCCAAATACTGCTCAAAAAATTTGGTCCCAATCGGCCTTATAGGTGTGCTATAACATAGAGTGTAAACCTTGAAAGGCTCTGCCCGCCGCACCACAAGTGCTTTTGACTTGAAATTTTACACACACATCCTCCTGATAGTCCTCTACAAAAAAGCCTCTTGCACCATGAATGCCGCCCTCACAGTATTTTTGCTAATTTTAATAATGTTAAAAACAGTAAAATGAATAAGCTTTTGAAATATTTGTGCTATCAACACCAAACTTGGCATGAGGCATCGGGGACAGACACTCATTTCTATTATAAATGAGCAAGATCGGACGAAAAACACGGCTGCCGTCAAGCAAAGTGTCCTTGGAAAGGGCTTAGCGAATATCGGCTGTAAAATGTTAAGCATTTTTCTCATCGTCACAAAACTGGGTACATATCATCAGAAGGGGACCAAGAACACACCCAAAAAAAGATTTTGAGATTGGTACATAGGGGGCGCCACCGCCATTCCCAGATATTCCCGTTTTTTTTTCCCAAACCGTTTTCCCATTGAAAATGAATTACGGAATCTTCAAAAATCACAAAATTTCAAACGGTAACTACCGATTCATACTTTCAGCTAGAAACTCCATTCAAACTGGAAAATATTCAGCAATTCCTTGACTTTTTACATATGATTCAACTTTTCAATCCCATTCAAACTTTCCAAAATATTCAGCATTTTCTGAAACTTGGTTATAATGGAAGTCAATGAGAAAATCCTTCAAACTCACTCATCTTCACCCACACTTCACAGACTCATACATTCACGTAGAAACTCCATTCCAACTCTGAAATGTTGACATTGCCATCGACTTTCAGTGACTGATTCATATTTTCCATATCTCTTTTAGTTTTTCTACACCAGCTGTTTAAAAATCATGACATTTTCAGCCCTTCTCAGAATTTATAACGGGTGTGTATTGCATGGAATGTTGAGAGTTAGAGTGGGTGATGTCATCGCTAGAGTGCACAGCACCTCTGAAATCATCAAGAAATTTTCTCTTAAACTCGCTGGTGCGGCCACATCATTCATTCTACATACACAAATTGTACACCAAATTGTAGGAAAAGCTGTTCCGGTCGCAGAGGTGCGACCGCTGAAGAAAATGGATTTAGGGTTTTGGCTGCAGGTGGTCTAAAAGGACAACAAGTCCATCCAACTGCCCCATTCACTCCCATGTTAAGTGAGAGCCCAAATTTCTGGAAGAAAGCAGACCATTCCACTTATGTCCATCATGGCTCTGGCCTCATTTTTCACACCACAGAAATGAAATTTACATCTTTGTGATCCGCATCCTGTCCTCTCGCTCACAGTGTGCTTTTTGTCGCTGTACAACTTACGGTTTTTCATTAAACAGTTGGAGTTTGAGAGGAACTTTTGGCTCAGTTTCTGCCTTTTCTTGGTGTATTTAAATTTGACTGTGCCATTGCCAACTGGTGATTGGCTGAATCAACTCCAGCCGTCCGGCCAATCGTCTGTGTGTCACAGCACAGTCAAATTTGAATATTCCAGCAACCTGTCTTCTTTGCAGTTAAAGCCTCATCATACAGAGGTAATTACATATGTGTCAGTCTGCCTGTCTGGGTCTGTCTGTCTCTGTCTTTCTGTGTCCATCTTGGACATTTTAGACTGCAGTCTTTTTTAGCTGTTAAGTTAAGCTGTTTTTTCTATCTGTAAGTGGACATACACACAGACAGACAAACAGACAGACATACACAAACGCGCGACAGCACGTGAACATACACACATTCAGGCATGCACACACACACAGACACACAGTGATACATTTACTGCTATTAATAATTAGCATATTGGTATGGGGATACTAGTTGGCAGCATCAGGCACACTCAAAATTTCATGTGAAATTTTCTAGTTCATTCATTCACTCATTCATTCATTCTTGAAAATGAAAATTTCATTCATGAAAATTTCAAATGCTCTGCAGAGATCAGATGAAGGCCACAGGATTTGTTTAAAGCCAATTTCCCAATTGCGTAACTTATATCATCAGGCCTTATGACCACATTATCATGAGATACATCGCCAACAGTAAAAGCATCACTTTTAACACAGTTAAAAAGCTCCATGTAATGTCTTCTCCATAATTCCACAATATTTACACTGCCACTTACCCCCTCCATACTGGAGGACAAAGATATTTTACTATGATTCCTAATCTTGACTTCATTCCAAAAATCATTAACATTATTTTGTTGCATCTTCCTAGCCAATGCATTTGCTCTCACATGGAGTCTCTATGTGAAAGTATTCCACAAATGTTATTACCATGTAGTCTAGCTGAAAACCCGATTTCAAGAAATGTGTGACTTGGAAAGAGTATGTATTGCTTGGAGCTATCAGGGACAGAGTGGGGAACGTCTTGCGCTACGGCAGATGAGGGTCACGGTGGGTGGTGAGGGTCACGGTGGCTGGTTTGGGGTGGAACAGGTTAGAACCCGCAGATTGCCGCTCGCGGCTATATTTATCATTATTTTTTGTTGTCTGCCGCTTGAGCTCAAATTCCCGTGAGCTGGAATGAGCCAGAAACCTGAAACTTGGCCAAATGATTGGAAATGATGTGCATCAACTTTTATTAAAATATGAGCCCAGTCGGCCACATGGTGGCGCTGTAATTAAGGCTTAAAAATGACTTTTTTGGGAGGCCACGCCCCTCACACCATAAGTCTGAATGACTTGAAACTTGACACACAGGTCCAGCTCAATGTGCTCTACAAAAAAGCCTCAAGGACCATTAAGCTCCGCCTGACTAGATTTTTTGCTAATTTGCATAATTTGAAAAAAAGTAACATGACATAAACTTTTACAATTTTGACTCCATCAACACCAAATTTGGTACACGGCTTTGGGGGATGACAAGACACATTTCTATTACAAATGAGCCAGATTGGTCAAAAAACATGGCCGCCACGGACCAATGAATCTCTGCTGTGGAGCTTAGAATTGATTGGCCATAACTCCCACACCCTTTGACCTATCATCACCAAACTTGGTGGGTAGGTCCACAATGAGACTTGGAAGCTGCCTACCAAAGCATTTTGAGCTCAGCCTATAGGGGGCGCTATAAATGCCACACATCTGTATCTCAAAGACCATTGGATGGAATTTCACCAAATTTGGTATGCATGCTCTAGGGGTGGCTATTAACTAATATCTTGAGTGCCATGTTGATAGGTGAAAGTGGGCGTGGCCTATTCGTCATTAACCATCATAATTTGCGTTTTATTAATTTATGACCAGCTGGAAGGACCTAGGGACATGAAACGTGGTACATGGACTATAAATGACATCCAAATACGGCTCAAAAAATTTGGTCCCAATCGGCCTTATGGGGGCGCTATAACATAGAGTGTAAAGCTTGAAAGGCTCTGCCACGCACCACAAGTGCTATTGACTTGAAATTTTACACACACATCCTCCTGATAGTCCTCTACAAAAAAGCCTCTTGCACCATGAATGCCGCCCTTACAGATTTTTTGCTAATTTCCATAATTTGAAAAACAGTAACATGACATAAACTTTTACAATTTTGACTCCATCAACACCAAATTTGGTGCACGGCTTTGGGGGATGACAAGACACATTTCTATTACAAATGAGCCAGATTGGTCAAACAACATGGCCGTCACGGACCAATGAATCTTCGCTGTGGGCAGAGCTTAGAATTGATTGGCCATAACTCCCACACCCTTTGACCTATCATCACCAAACTTGGTGGGTAGGTCCACAATGAGACTTGGAAGCTGCCTACCAAAGCATTTTGAGCTCAGCCTATAGGGGGCGCTATAAATGCCACACATCTGTATCTCAAAGACCATTGGATGAAATTTCACCAAATTTGGTATGCATGCTCTAGGGGTGGCTATTAACTAATATCTTGAGTGCCATGTTGATAGGTGAAAGTGGGCGTGGCCTATTCGTCATTAACCATCATAATTTGCGTTTTATTAATTTATGACCAGCTGGAAGGACCTAGGGACATGAAACGTGGTACATGGACTATAAATGACATCCAAATACTGCTCAAAAAATTTGGTCCCAATCGGCCTTATGGGGCGCTATAACATAGAGTGTAAAGTTTGAAAGGCTCTGCCCGCACCACAAGTGCTATTGACTTGAAATTTTACACACACATCCTCCTGATAGTCCTCTACAAAAAGCCTCTTGCACCATGAATGCCGCCCTTACAGATTTTTGCTAATTTAATAATGTTGAAAAACAGTAACATGACATAAGCTTTTACAATTTTGACTATCAACACCAAATTTGGTATGCACGGCTTAGGGGGATGACAAGACACATTTCTATTACAAATGAGCCAGATTGGTCAAACAACATGGCCGTCACGGACCAATGAATCTTCGCTGTGGGCAGAGCTTAGAATTGATTGGCCATAACTCCCACACCCTTTGACCTATCATCACCAAACTTGGTGGGTAGGTCCACAATGAGACTTGGAAGCTGCCTACCAAAGCATTTTGAGCTCAGCCTATAGGGGGCGCTATAAATGCCACACATCTGTATCTCAAAGACCATTGGATGAAATTTCACCAAATTTGGTATGCATGCTCTAGGGGTGGCTATTAACTAATATCTTGAGTGCCATGTTGCTAGGTGAAAGTGGGCGTGGCCTATTCGTCATTAACCATCATAATTTGCGTTTTATTAATTTATGACCAGCTGGAAGGACCTAGGGACATGAAACGTGGTACATGGACTATAAATGACATCCAAATACTGCTCAAAAAATTTGGTCCCAATCGGCCTTATGGGGGCGCTATAACATAGAGTGTAAAGTTTGAAAGGCTCTGCCCGCCACACCACAAGTGCTATTGACTTGAAATTTTACACACACATCCTCCTGATAGTCCTCTACAAAAAAGCCTCTTGCACCATGAATGCCGCCCTTACAGAATTTTTACTAATTTTAATAATGTTAAAAACAGTAAAATGAATAAGCTTTTGAAATATTTGTGCTATCAACACCAAACTTGGTATGAGGCATCGGGGGACCGAGACACTCATTTCTATTACAAATGAGCAAGATCGGACGAAAAACACGGCTGCCGTCAAGTAAAGTGTCCTTGGAAAGGGCGGTGCTTAGCGAATATCGGTTGTAAAATGTTAACCGTTTTTCCCATCGTCACAAAACTGGGTAAATATCATCAGAAGGGGACCAAGAACACACCCAAAAAAAGATTTTGAGATTGGCACATAGGGGGCGCCACCGCCATTCCCAGATATTCCCGTTTTTTCCCCAAACCGTTTTCCCATTGAAAATGAATTACGGAATCTTCAAAAATCACAAAATTTCAAACGGTAACTACCGATTCATACTTTCAGCTCGAAATTCAGCATTTTCTGAAACTTGGTTATAATGGAAGTCAATGAGAAAATCCTTCAAACTCACTCATCTTCACCCACACTTCACGGACTCATACATTCACGTAGAAACTCCATTCCAACTCTGAAATGTTGACATTGCCATCGACTTTCAGTGACTGATTCATATTTTCCATATCTCTTTTAGTTTTTCTACACCAGCTGTTTAAAAATCATGACATTTTCAGCCCTTCTCAGAATTTATAATGGGTGTGTATTGCGTGGAATGTTGAGAGTTAGAGTGGGTGATGTCATCGCTAGAGTGCACAGCACCTCTGAAATCATCAAGAAATTTTCTCTTAAACTCACTGGTGCGGCCACATCGTTCACTCTACATACACAAATTGTACACCAAATTGTAGGAAAAGCCGTTCTGGTTGCAGAGGTGCGACCGCTGAAGAAAATGGATTTAGGGTTTTGGCTGCAGGTGGTCTTGTTGCAGGACAACAAGTCCAACCAACTGCCCCATTCACTCCCATGTTAAGTGAGAGCCCAAATTTCTGGAAGAAAGCAGACCATTCCACTTATGTCCATCATGGCTCTGGCCTCATTTTTCACACCACAGAATGAAATTTACACCTTTGTGATCCGCATCCTGTCCTCTCGCTCACGGTGTGCTTTTTGTAGCTGTAGCACTTAGGGTTTTCATTAAACAGTTGGAGTTTGAGAGGAACTTTTGGCTCAGTTTCTGCCTTTTCTTGGTGTATTTAAATTTGACTGTGCCATTGCCAACTGGTGATTAGCTGTTAAGTTAAGCTGTTTTTCTATCTGTAAGTGGACATACACACAGACAGACAAACAGACTCACACATACACAAACACGCGACAGCACGTGAACATACACACATTCAGGCATGCACACACACACAGACACACAGTGATACATTTACTGCTATTAATAATTAGCATATTGGTATGGGGATACTAGTTTGGCAGAGCATCAGGCACACTCAAAATTTCATGTGAAATTTTCTAGTTCATTCATTCACTCATTCATTCATTCTTGAAAATGAAAATTTCATTCATGAAAATTTCAAATGCTCTGCAGAGATCAGATGAAGGCCACAGGATTTGTTTAAAGCCAATTTCCCAATTGCGTAACTTATATCATCAGGCCTTATGACCACATTATCATGAGATACATCGCCAACAGTAAAAACATCACTTTTAACACACTTAAAAAGCTCCATGTAATGTCTTCTCCATAATTCCATAATATGTACACTGCCACTTACCCCCTCCATACTGGAGGACAAAGATATTTTACTATGATTCATAATCTTGACTTCATTCCAAAAATCATTAACATCATTTTGTTGCATCTTCCTAGCCAATGCATTTGCTCTCAGATGGAGTCTCTATGTGAAAGTATACCACAAATGTTATTATCAATCAATCAATCAATTTTATTTATAAAGCCCAATATCACAAATCACAATTTGCCTCACAGGGCTTTACAGCATACGACATCCCTCTGTCCTTAAGACCCTCACAGCGGATAAGGAAAAACTCCCCAAAAAAACCCCTTTAACGGGGAAAAAAAACAGTAGAAACCTCAGGAAGAGCAACTGAGGAGGGATCCCTCTTCCAGGACGGACAGACGTGCAATAGATGTCGTATAGAACAGATCAGCATAATAAATTAACAGTAATCCATATGACACACAGTTACGGTGGTGACACACAACAACATTAGCTAAGGTGAAAGTAAGTAATATATTATAGTTATAGTTCTGGTTGCTGTGGT